>NW_028270168.1:50270022-50573579 GCF_037043375.1 Chiloscyllium plagiosum
AACTATAATGGTTCAGGAAAGCAGCTCATTACCCCTTTCTCAAGCAAGGACTGCTGAATGCTGGCAAAGCTAGAGAAGCCTGAACCCTGAATGAATAAACTAGAAATTATTGCAAGAGGATTTGAACGTGAAAATAAGAATGTTATCCTTTAGGCATGACCACATTTGTGTACTATGTACAGTTTCAGTGTCATAGAATCATAGAGATGTACAGCATGGAAACAGACCTTTTGGCCCAACTCGTCCATGCCGACCAGATATCTCAACCCTAATGTAGTCCCACTTGCTAGCACCCAGCCCATATCCCTCCAAAACCTTCCTATTCATATACCCATTCAGATGCCTTTTAAATGTTGCAATTGTATTAGCCTCCACCACTTCCTCTGGCAGCTCATTCCATACATGCACCATCCTCTGTTTGAAAAAGTTGTGTCTTAGGTTTCTTTTATATCTTTCTTCTCTCACCCTAAACCTATGACCGCTAGTTCTGGACTTTCCCACCCCAGGGAAAATAACTTGTCTACTTACCCTATCCATGCCCCTCATGATTTTATAAACATCTTTAAGGTCACCCCTCAGCCTCTGATGCTCCAGGGGAAATAGCCCCAGCCTATTCAGCATCTCCCTATATCTCAAATCCTCCAACCCTGGCAACATCCTTGTAAATCTTTTCTGAACCCTTTCAAGTTTCACAACATCCTTCCGATAGGAAGGAGACCAGACTTGCATGCAATATTTGAAAAGTGGCCTAACCAATGTCCTGTACAGCCCCAGCATGATCTCCCAACCTTTCGTCAATACTCTGACCACTAAAGAAAAGTATACCAAACGCCATCTTCATTATCTTATCCACCTGCGAGTCTACTTTCAAGAAGCCATTATCCTGCACTCCAAGGTCTCTTTGTTCAACAACACTCCCTAGGACCTTACCATTAAGTGTATAAGTCTTGCTAAGATTGCTTTTCCAAAATGCAACACCTCGCATTTATCTAAATTAAACTCTATCTGCCACTCCTCAGCCCATTGGCTCAACTGATTAAGATCCTGTTGTAATCTGAGGTAACCTTCTTCGCTGTCCTCTACACCTCTAATTTTGGTGTCATCTGCAAACTTACTAACTATACCTCCTACTTTCACATCCAAATCATTTATATAAATGACGAAAAGTAGTGGACCCAGCACCAATCCTTGTTGTACTCCATTGGTCACAGGCCTCCAGTCTAAAAAAACAACCCTCCACAACCACCCTCTGTCTTCTACCTTCAAACCAGATGAGAATGTCAATGCATTGGAGGTAGTCTAGAGGTTGTTTACTAGACTGATACTTAAAATAAGCAGGCTATCATCTGAGGACAGATTGGGCTTATTCTGACTGAAACTTCGAGTGAGAAATGATTTGCTTGAGGTATTAGGTTCTGAATGGACTTGTCAGGAAGAATAAGGAAAGGATGTTTACTCTAATGTGTGTCCAGAATGCAGAATCAGTGTTTAAAAATTAGGTGTTTTTTAATGACAGAATTGAAGAGAACTTTTTTTTCTCTCTCTCACGTAAGATTATGCAAATTTGGAACAAAGGCAGAAGTTCCTGGGAAAACTCAGCAGGTCTGGCAGCATCAATGGAGAGAAATCAGAATTAAATTTCCGGGTCCAGTGACCCTTCAGGCACAGATAGTGCCAGAATTTTTGTTTTTGTTTCTGATTTCCAGTAACCTCAGTTCTTTTGGTTTTATTCAAATTTAGAACTCTGCACCTCAGAAGACAGTGGATACAGCAAGATTGGAATGTTTTTCATGTGGAAGTAATCAAATCTTTGATTCTTATGCCTAATGAGCACTTGTCAAGAATTGTTGGGAATATGGAATTTGTTTCACAAACCAATCAGCCATGATATTCTTAGGGGCAGAACAGAAATGAGGGCCTAAATGGCCGCCTTAAACTCTTAATTTTCATGTTTATATGAAGATGATTTGTACCATCTAGGCCATTGTGTCACATTTAGGACTTAGTAGCAATGTATTCTTGGATGGACAGCCTGATGATTGTGGCAATAATATATATGCTAATTTTTTTTATATCCATCAGTTAAGGATTGTCAAACAGGCGAAAGTATGAGTTGAATTTTTCATGAAAATAGTAATTCTTCTCATATAAAAACATGATGGTTTTGGAGTTGGAAAGAAAGAGTTGATTTTCTATTTATTATCTTCCATTTTATCATTTATTGGAAAAATTCTGAGTATTTCAATCAAAGGTTACTTGCTGATTCTCAATTGTTTGTGATTTTAATTTAAGAAACAATCTAATAAGTCTGACTTCTTTTCGTTTCAAGTGCTGATAATTTATATGTTTGTTCTCTAGTAGTTCCAGATATATTCCTAACCATCCTGTTCAGGGTGGTACTTGAACCTGGGCCTCTTGGCACAGGGGCAAGAACACTACCATATTTAGAATACCATGTCCAATTTTGGGCCCCACACCTCAGGAAGGACATACTGGCACTGGAGCGTGTTCAGCGGAGATTCACAAGGATGATCCCTGGGATTGAAGGCCTGACATATGATGAATGGGTGAGGATCCTGGGATTGTATTCATTAGAGTTTAGAAGGTTGAGGGGAGATCTATCAGAAACTTACAAGATAATGCATGGCTTAGAAAGGTGGGCGCTGGAAAGTTGTTTCCGTTAGGAGGGGAGACTAGGACCCATGGGCACAGCCTTAGAATTAGAGGGGGGCAATTTAGAATGGAAATGAGGAGACATTTCTTCAGCCAGAGAGAGGTAGGTCTGTGGAATTCATTGCCACGGAGCGCAGTGGAGACCAGGACGTTAAATGTCTTCAAGGCAGACATTGATACGGGGAGAGTGCGGATAAGTGGCGTTGAAATGCCCATCAGCCATGATTAAATGTCCGAATGAATTTGATGGGCCAAATGGCCTTACTTCCACTCTTATGGTCACTGCACCCAAGATGCTTTTGTCTGCTAGTTCCATTGTTTGTGTGTTAGAAAAAAAAAGACTGCTTTTGTTGCAGGGGCATACTTAGTGGGGATTGATTTGCTTTTTTTTTTCGCAGAACTAGAAGTATAACGCAGCACTGCTGTTTCCATTCACCTCCAAACTATTTCAAATCTTAACAGGGCTCTTGTGGCCCCAGTGGTAGTGTTCCTACCCCTGCACCAGAGAGGCTTGGCTTCAAGCCCCACCTGCTCCAGAGGTGTGTCATAGCATTTCTGAACAGGTGGATTAGATAAATAGGTTAATTTTTAAAAAATAACAAAATTCAAATCTTATTCGAGGGTTCTTGTGGCATAGTGGTAGGATGAACCAGGAGACATGGGCTCAAGTGCCCACCTGCTCCCAATCAAAATATTTCTGGAAAGGTTCTTGAGGAACATATCGTCAAATCTTAGCTGTAGAAGTATGTTCTCTTTTCATGGTTATAAGAAATACAGAATTTGTAGTTTGCTAAGGGAGAACCTACCTAATTTCTCTTGTTACATGCATTTCCATTATCCCCATGCAGCAGTGTGACTGATTGGTAATTAGGGCTTTCTGGTGTAGTTTTCAGTGAGGCTTCAGCCGATAGAATAGGAGAACTGTTGTATTAAGAGCCACATTACTCTAAGATGTGTGAATTGGTGGCCAACAAGTGTATCCAGAATCATTGGCTCCTGCATGCTATGAATTATTGCTTACTGAAAGTAAAGATTTAGTAGATGAAGCAGGAAGAACCTCTTATGCTTTGATATGTGAAGGGTATACAGAAGAAGGGAACATGGAACAGGATAATCCAGTGTATGAAAGAGAAAATTTCCTGGGGCTTTCAGTTAATAAAAACTGACAAATTAAATAGTTATTTTACACCTGTTTTTTTCCTTCCCACATCCATCCTTGCCCAATACTTTACTTCAAGCTTGTCTGTTTCCTTCAGGAGTACATTCCCCTGTGTTAGTCATCTATAAGGGTAGTATTCTGAAATCTGTATGGCTTAATTTGTTTTTTACTTTCTAGAATAATGTTCGTCAAAGATTGGCTACAAATCATTGCACTCTGTCTATGAATATTGTTTAAAAGCAACAACATTTGTTTATATTTGTGCTTTTATCTTTGTAAAACATCCAGAGGTGATCCACAACAGCATAATCAGACAAATATTGACAGAACTATAGAAGAAGTTATTTGAATAGGTGACTATTATAAGTTTGTTGGAAAATGGGTTTTAAAGAGTCACCTATGAGAGGTGAATAAGAGATAGAAAGTCCAAGAGATATAGGGAAGAAATTCCAGAGTTTAGTGTTTATACTTTTGAGGCATGGCTGTCAGTCCTATTTGGAAAGGACCAAGGCTCATACAAAGGCTAGATTAAAATCAAGCAAGCAGTGGACCTGAACGTTAACTCTGATTTATCTCCATAGATGCTGCCACACCCGCTGAGCTTTTCCAGCAATTTCTGTTTTTGTTTCTGATTTGCAGCATCTGCAGTTCTTTTGGTTTCTGTACCTGTTTGGATATTTTTGAGTGAAGTGGCCTTTCAGGGTAAAGCAAAATTTGATGCATCATACTCAGTTGCACAGGGAAGGCGTAAAAAGTGTGGGAATACAAAACTTGTCCGAGATTCAATTATGATGGAACACTATTCACATTTTCAGATGAGTTCACCTCCAAAAGCTTTCAAAAAGCTGAACACAAACTAGGGGAAAACAGCCAATTTGATTGTCAACCCATTTACCACGTTAACCATTCATTTGCTCCACCTTCAGTGTCGCTTGTTTAAAATCCTGGAATTTCTTCCCTAACAGCATTTTGGGCATGCAGGCACCAAATGAACCATACTAGGACAAAAAAGACACCTACACCTACATTCTCAAGGGCACCTAGGGATTGTCCTAAATGCTGGTCCTGATATCCATGAATGACGAAAGAGAAAACACTGATGGATGGTGATGGCATTATCCACCATATAAGGGGTGCATTGTGGTAAATGATCATTGTTTGACAGTATCTTCTATATTCATGACGTTCTATAAATTTGAAGAAGCAGGGCCACAGAAGCATGAAGAAACCATTACTTTTATATTTCTCCTATAAACCACATATCATCCTGACTTTGAACTCCATCGTCGTTCTTTTACTGTTGCTGGGTCAAAATCCTAGAACTTCCCTCGTACATCAAGATGAATTACAGCTTTTCAAGAAGGTGGCTTTCTCAGTCAGTTAGGGATGGAGAATAAATGGTAACTTTCCCAGTAACATGCTCGTCCCATAAAAAGATAACTTAAATCTCCCCTCCACTATCTGCTGGTTTGTAGACTATATCTGTTAGTGTAACAGATTTTATACACAGGTTGTTCTGCTCTAACGTGCATTTCATTAATATGAATGTGCTGTAGCATGATTGATGAATTGGGGATACTGTTTCTAAAGTGCAAACTTTTAAAACTGTGTTGGCTGTAATGCTGTTTCTAAAGCACAATTTTTCTATAATGCAGGGTTGCACGAGAACGCAACCATCATGTTGTAGAACTATCTGTATGTCCAAATGGTTCTATTTCTGTCCTGTTGGTAGCGATTTTGTTTTTTTTTTAACTACCATATTATTCAAAATAAGTACAGCTGTTCTATTTTTCTTGTTTTTCATCTCCATCTTTGTTATGCCCTACAATGTTTAATTTTCGGTCCTAATTTTTCGATAGAAAGTCTCAATAATCCCTATTATCTTTATTTTCCCTCAATGCATGATTACCTCCAGCTTTCCTGTTTAATTATACAGAATGCATTACTTTCTAGTCATATTAGTTCATTTTTAATAGGATTTTCTCTCACTTTTGTTTAACCATTTTTGGACTCATCAATATCAATAGTATGACATGTTCACAAGACATGATGATAGATCATAAATGATTTTAAAACAATTGGAGAGGCCTACTGAATGGGCAAGACCAGTTTAGTTAGAATACAATGTGGGGTTGCCCACTTTAGTTGGAAAATCAGATCTGCAGACATTCCTTAAATGTTTAAAGATTAGGGAGTGTAAATGTAAAAAGAAACTTGGGTGCCCTTGCAGATAACTGAAGACTAGCATGCAGGTGCACCAAGCTAATTGGAAGGCTAATGGAATGTTAGCATTTTTATTACAAGGGGATGTGAGTATAGATGTCATGAACCTTTGTTTCAAATAGGATAATGGTTTAAGCACACCTAGAGTAGTGTGTGCAGAGATTAGATCTCCTTTACCTCAAAAGATGCTATTGACATGGGGGAATGCAATGAAGGTTCACCAGCTTTATTCCCAGGATGGCAGGACTGTCCTTGAAGAAAGATTGGGCAAACTGAACCTGTTTCTCTTGAGTTTCAATAAATGAGAAATCTCATTGAAACCAAGAAAATAATTGAATGGATAGTCAGGTGAGATAGAGGCAGAATGTTTGCCTTGTGCGGGGAGTCCAGACTTATCAGGCACCATTTTAAAGTAAGTTAAGAGAATTTCTTCTCCCCCAAAGGTTGCAAACTCTTTAGAATTCTGTATCAGTGAGTGGTACGGAAACTCTGTCACTGAGTATGTTTAAGGTTGAAAATAATGATTACTATGGTGGCTCAGTGGTCAGCACTGCTGCCTCACAGCACCAGGGTCCCGGGTTTGATTCCAACCTTGAGTGATTGTGTAGAGTTTGCACGTTCTCCCCGTATCTGCATGGGTTTTCTCTGGGTACTCTCATTTCAGGTGCAGGCTAGGTGGATTGGCCATGATAAATTGTCCATAGTCTTCAGGGATGTGTAGGTTGGTAGATAAACCATGGTAAATGCAGAGTTATAGGGTAGATGGGTGGGTCTGGGTGGGATGGCCTTCAGAAGTTCGGTGTGGACTTGATGAACTAAATCGCCTGCCTCCACACTGTAGGGATTCTGTGATTCAATGGTGTTCTAGTATTGGGAAATATGTGGGTACAATCATACTTAATGGCAGGGCAATTTCAATGGACTGAATGGTCTGCTGCAGTTCCTATGTTCCTCCAATCCTAAAAGCTATAATTAGTTAAGCACATGGATTTTAAAATGGAAACAAAAAAGCAGATCACATTGTAAATTGACTACAATTTCTAGACAGAACTCAGACATCATCTTCTTATAAAACCACACCCTTGTATTGTGTTGACCGCATAAAGTGTCGACAAGAGGAAACAGATCAGTAGATGAGATGACTGTCTCTCCCAGTTCTTAACAAGGAAGAGCTATTAAACACATTATGCTTGATGTGGAGCTAATGGCTGACTGTTGATCACTTCCAAATGAACAATGGTGCCTGCCAAAAAGTCAGAAAACAGTTGTGAGGCATGGAGTTTTCCCAGCAAGTGAACAACAGTAAGAAGCAGAGAATTTGGCGAAGATGAAGAAAAGAGTTTGTCGGCATTAAGGCTAAATGGTAGTCTTATTAGGGAGTGGCAAGCATGAATATCATTATTACCGAATGTCACCTCAATTATGTACAGGTTGCCACACCCTGAGGTATGAGTGAGAAACTAGCTGGTGCCAGTTCCCCACTTGAAAGTCAGAACCTGACAGCTGCAACACCGGCATCCTTTGCTGTGACAGGAAGAGAGGCAGTTTGTCATGCTTGCCAGCACTGACCAGTCATAGAGGCTGACATATTGCTTTATGACACTGTCACTATCAGATTGTATGGCAAATGTACTTTTTGTGTTTCAATCAAATGGCCATGTATGAAATCTAAGACGATTAGTCCTTAGTCTGGTTAAGAAGGCTGTCAGTCAGTCGGAGGGTGCTGCTACATTTTGTAAAGGGCATTGTCCAATCTCAGTCCATGGGGATAGCCATGGTCATCCAAGTGCTTAGTGTCCTTACAGTTTTGGGATTCAACCATGGTGAGTCACACAGTTTGAGTGCAACCAGTCCAGGAATTACTAGTAAATCAGACAGGAAGTCGTAAAAAAGTCAGTTGAGGGGTTGCTGCATCCTCAATCAAGAAAGATAATGAGATATCCTAAGTGAGTGAGTAAGAAACACAGATAGTAGGAAAGGTTACTAGTTTGGGGATTGTGGGTGAGTGAGATCCATTGAGGGAAGATGTTGCATGCAGCAGTGAGTGTGCTAGACCATGACCCTGGATGGGATGTGGGCACAGTGACAGTGTGTGGGTGGGTGTGTGTGATTACAGAGAGAAGATGATGGCACTTACCCAGACAAAGCATACAAGGTCAATAATTTTATTGTTAAGCATTCCTTCAAACCGTGGAAAACGCATTGGCCAGTATGGCTACATCAGACCAAGGTGGCAGCGTCAGCTGCAATGGTCTCCTCTGGCCTCCTCCATTTGTCCCCAGCATTACAAATACCAGTCTTCAGCCAATTCGATTCACTCCACGTGATACGATGAAAGGTTGGAGATACTGGATACTGTAAAGGCTATGGTCCCTGACAACGTTTGGCAATAGTACTTAAGACTTGTGCTCCAGAATGTGCCAATCCCCTATCCCAGCTTTTCTAGTACAGTTACATCACTGGCATCTATGTGACAATGTGGAAAATTGCCTAGGTATGTCCTGTACATAAAAAAGCAGGACCAATCTAACCCAGCCAATTACTGCCCTATCAGTCCACTCTCAATCATCAGTAAAGTGATGCAAGGTGTCATCAACAATACTATCAAGAAGTTTCTGCTGCGCAATAACCTGCTCAATGACACCCTGTTTGTGTTCCACTAGGGCCATTCAGCTGCTGACCTCATTACAGTTTTGGTTCAAAAAGAAACAAAAGAGCTGAATGGAGGTGAGTTGAAAGTGACTGCTCTTGACTTACAACCGAGTATTTCATCAACAAGTCCAAACAAAGCTGGAATCAATGCACATCGGGGCAAGCTGTCAGCTGTTTGGAGTCACGCCTGGCACATAGTAAGATGGTCATGGTTGGTAAAAGTCAGTCATCTGAGCTCCAGGATATTAGAATTAGAGTTCCTACAATGTGGATACAAGTCCTTTGGTGCAACATGTCCACACCGACCCTCCGAAGAGTAACCCATCCAGACCCATTCCCCTACCCTATATTTACCCCTGATTAATGCACCCAACCTACACATTCCTGAACACTGTGGGCAATTTAGGATGGCCAATTCACCTAATGTGCACATCTTTAGATTGTGGGAGGAAACCGGAGCACCCGGAGGAAACCCACGCACATACAGGGAGAATGTGCAAACTCCACGTACAGTCACCTGAGGCTGGAATTGAGCCCAGGTCCCTGGTGCTGTGGGGCAGCAGTGCGAACCACTGTGCCACCGTGCCATCCTGAATGGTGACGAAATATTTGAAAATGAACCTTCCAGCCCAGCAAGCAAAATTACATCCAGAACCTCAACCTGAGCTACAAATCTTCTCAAAACTCACGAACCCAGTTCACTCTTCAGCAGCAAACTTGAGTCTTAAAAGAATGTATTGATTAGATTGATGTTTCTGGTTTAGCGGAGATCTGAGAAAGAACTTTTTTCATCCAGAGGCCAGCAGATGCAGGAATGTACTGCCCGAGAGGGTGGCGAAGGCAGGCACTCCCAGAACACCAAAGATGCATCGGGATGGACACCGAAAACGCCAAGGGTCTGGCAGGCCACGGACAATCACAGCCAAACAGAACAGCAAATAAACTCGTGCAGTCTGGTGCCTACAGCCTGGCACTGACATGGTGAGCCAAAGGGCCTGGTCCTGTATGGTATGTCTCATGAATTTAGGGCTTAAACGTACAAATGCACCCATATCTCTGCAGGAGTTCCTCAGGGTTGTGTCCTAGGCCCGACCATCTTCAGCTGCTTTATCAATGACCTTCTCTCCATTTTAAGGACAGAAGCAGGGATATTCATCAAAGATTGCACAATGTTTGGCACCATTCATGACTCCTGAAGAAGGGCTTATGCCCGAAACGTCGATCCTCCTGTTCCCTGGATGCTGCCTGACCTGCTGCGCTTTTCCAGCAACACATTTTCAGCACCATTCATGACTCTTCAGATACAGAAGCAGTCCACGTTCAAATGTAACAATATCTGGACAATATCCAGGCTTGGGCTGACAACTGGCAACTAACATTCGTCCCACACAAATGTCAGGCTATGACTAATAAGAGACAATCTATCCACTGTCTCTTGACATTCAACAATATTACGATTACTGAATACTCCACTATCAACATCCTGGAGTAATCATTTATCAGAAACTCAACTGGACCTGTCACATAAACATTGTAGCTACAAAAACAGGTCAGAGGTTAGGAATACTGGGGTGATAGTGTGAAGGAATGCTCCCCGCTTTTCTGGAAGAGTGCAGCTTCAACTCCAACACTTAAGAAACTTGACACCATCCAGAACAAAGCAGCCCATTTGATTAGTACCACATCTGCAAGCTTCCATTCGCTCCACCATTGATGCTCAGTAGCAGCAGTGTGTACTTTCTGCAAGATATCAGCCATGATGTGGTGCTGCCAGTGTTGGGCTGGTCTGGACAAGGTCAGAATTCATACGACAGCAACTTCACCTGACGAAGGAGCAGCGCTTCGAAAGCTTGTGATTTCAGACAAACCTTGTGGACTAAACCTGGTGTCGTGTGACTTCTGACCTTATCTGCAAGATCCTCAGCAGAAATTCACCAAAGATCTTCAGATAGCATCTTCCAAATTGTAACATTTAAAAGACATTTGGATGGGTATATGAATAGGAAGGGTTGGAGGGATATGGGCCAGGTGCTGGCAGGTAGGACAAGATTGGGTTGGGATATCTGGTTGGCATGGACGGGTTGGATCGAAGGGTCTGTTTCCATGCTGTACATCTCTATGACTCTACTTCCATCTCCAAGGGCAAGGACAGCAGATAACATGGGAACACCACCACCTTCAAGTTCCTCTCCTTACCACTCACTGTTCCTTCAGTGTTGCTGGGTCAAAGTCCTGGAATTCCCTCCCTAGTGACATTGTGGGTCAACTGACAGCACGTGAACTACAGTGATTCAAGAAGGCAATTTACTATCACCTCAAGGGTAACGAGGGATGAGCAATAAATGCTGGCTAGCCAGCAATGTCCCTTCCCCAAAAAAAGAATTTTAAAAAGTGTTGGGTAAGAGGACAACAGTGCTGTCCTTTCACCCTGGAATTCCAGATCTTGGACAGTGAAGCAGGTTTCAAGTTTGCCCATCTCAGCCACGTTATTTGGAACTGCGCAACAACAAACTGTGGGAAGTCCCTGGCATGCAGTGTTTGAAATAGTGTACAACTGAGGTTTACTTATTGGACTCATGGCTTGAACACGTGAGCACTTCTGAATCTTCTGAGTACAAGATAAAATGAGCAATGCCGTGAAGGGAGGATACAATGTATGAGAACAGTCACCAGGCATCATGATAGTAAACCTTCCACGAAACTCCATAAAATATTGGAAAATGTAGTCCATTGAAAGCATCTCATTAAGTTGAAACTGATTCAATCAGGAACTCAGTTATAATACCAAAACATTCGATCTTTGGGGAAAAGAAGATTTAATATTCTAAAAAAAGCCATATTTCAATCTTAAGGATTTACTGCCTGTTAACATTGGTGTGCTAAGAATCTAAGAACTGCTAAATTCCTGTTTGCTCTTAAAACCTAGTTTCCCTGAAGTTGACTCTTGATAGAAAAATATTCTCCAGCCTGAGCTAAGTCTCCTTTGGCTCTCAACCTCTTCAAACCCTTAATTCCAAAAACAATTGCATACTTGCTTAGAAAGTGGACCTAGTCTGTATGCAAACATCATCGTGTTGCACCTTCATAATCTACAAAAGGAATTCACAAATGTTCAGCCATCTGCAATCACCTGAACCCCAGATCCTTCAAAAGGAGCCTTCACTGGCCACTGACTTTCCAGACTCAGTCAAAACTCACAAGTTAGTGTTCATGTTAACTAAGTTTTGCATTGTTCTTGATTATAAACTTTCTACTTCTACTCTGTTTGCTTCCTTTCACTCTTGTCTGTATTTGTTGAGACAATCATCCCCTGGATTTGAACGCATGAATAAATCATACTTTGTTTTGAACGTTAAAGTGTTTGTTTGTTTGTCATTTTAAAACTGAACTTTACAAACAGAGGTCATATAGACCGGGGCCTATTTCATCGGGGAAAGGAGATTAAATTAAAAAAAACACCTCTGCTTATGGTCAGAAGAGGGGAATAATGATTTCAATTTACCGGTCCATCAATTCTTCCCTACACATTCCTTCCTGTTTTGTTCAAATTTTAGCTGCTCATCTTTCTTGTAAAACCATCTTCCACCTATTGGTTTAAAGGCTTTACCTTTTCATTAAATACCATTTCTGCTCAAGTCTGAATGATGTCCTAATCTTGATGTGTGGTTCATTATCTGTGGAGTTGCGAGCTATATAGTCATCAGTGAACATTTCCCCGCTCTGATCTTGAGCTGGCGGTAAAGGTTTTGATGAAGACGCTGAAAGTAGTTGATACCAGGACACTATCCTGGGGAACTCATGCAGCAGTATCATGAGACACCAACCAGGAGAGATGTTTTCTCCCCCGCCTTCCTTAAGTTTCCCTTTGTTTAAGTTTTTCAAGCTTGATGCCTCTCATTCAAATATTTTCGTAATGTCAGGGACAGTCAATCTCATTTCACATCAGTGATGAAGCCGTTTTGTTCATGTTTGAACCAAAGTTGCATTGAATTTTGGAGGCAAGTGTCTCTGGGGTCCCAAACTGATTTTTGAGTTTTTTTGCTGAGTAGGTTACCACTTAATCACACAGTCAATGATACTGTCACTACTTTGGTGATTAGACTGGGCAGGATCTTCCCAGCCCTGAATGACGTGGAATAATGGTAAGTCATTTGTGAAAATGTGGTGAGAAAGAAATAAGAATCTCAATGGTGGTGGGAGGAGAAACAGGTCTGGTCCTACAGCCAGGTTTTGAATAGTGAAATAACAATCTTGCTCGTGAGCAGCAAGAGACTTAATTTGCGTGATACCATTACCTAGTCTTGCCTCATTGGTAAACATTTTCCTATTTTCCCTTGTTCCTGAGAGAAACTCGACAGCAACAATTCAATGACTCCATCTTACCACTTACTCCCCCAGGCCTCCATTATGGACAACAGTCCCTTACATCTTACATTATGCTCCATGGGCTGCAACCACCCATACATCCCATTTAAGGAAATTGGTGTTGGACATATGCCACCTTACCACACCTTTATGGCACATCTCTGATCTACTTAGAATCCAGCTGTCCACTTCAATGTTGCTTCTTTGAGCATGCTAGCACTTTTCATTGTAGTGCTGCTGCCAGGAAAGTTTAGCCTCATGGGCAGGCACTCATCTTATGGTTTGACCAGGGTCCATTTTAAGATTTCTTGCTTGCTCTCCTTGAGCACACCTTTTTTTTTCATTGGCTTGGATGCTTGTAGCATATCTGTTCTCCGTTGCCTTTTTATTTATATTTGACCTCTCAGTCTGAGTTTTAAAGCTTACACTATTTCCGTCTTGCCTTGCCTTTTAGCCCAGACACGAAGGCACTCAGTTTGTAGTGATTGTGAGCAATGGTCAGTTAAATGTTAGAATATGTTGTAATATGATGCCATGCTACAGCAATTTAAACTTGCATGTATCTGCAGCTTACAAAAAAAAACACAGGCATGTGCTTCAATCAAAGCTGTGAGCATACCTCAAAATCTAAGGGGAGTATTTCTCAGTCAGGTCAAGATAATCTGTCTTCAGTCAGAGGTCTTGGCATAAGAGGTCAAGGCTATTATCTGCTATCAGTTCAGGGGCTTGAGCATTGTCAGTCAGCCATTTGGGACATTCAAGGTCAGGAGATCCATATCACCGCAGTCCAGGGGAAAGGCCACAATCAGTTCTGCAGGTCCAGTGCAACCATAGTAAGTTAGTTGGGGAGCTGAATAGGGATCAGACAAAGATACAGTCACTCATCAGTTGCTTGGGTAAAGGCCACAGTCATAATTCAAAGAGGTGTGTCCAAATGTATGAAAGTTAAGTACTGATGGGCTTGACAGAGGACAAGGAAGAAGGGGACATGGAGTTTTAAGGCTGAGTTTGTGATTCACTATGCTAATTTAGTACCTACATTGCCTTTCATTCGCATATGAATCATAAATGAACAATGGAAAATGACTGTGACCACACCCAGAGTGGGCCAAGTGAGTTTTTTTTCTGCCTGAGCTTGTGAGGTCTACTTGTAAGCAATGTAAAGCCCTTCAAAGGGCAGTTGTATTAATTGCTCATAATAATGATAAAAGCTGAAGCCATCAGCAATCATACTACCCTTTGTGTGAAACACACGCATGCTCAACTGTGTGGGGTACAATTCTTAGTCACCAAGCAGTCTTGACCATGTTGTTGCAGACTGAACATCATCAGCTTTGTGAAGCAGAAGTAATCACCGCTGTACCTAAAAGTGGAACCAGTGAGTGATAATTCACGATTCCCAGATCTTGTAAACTGCAAAGCTAACTTTTGTCTCACGTTGAACTATAAAAAGACAATAGGACTGTTTTTTCGTTAGAGGAACACCATACTCAGATGAGGGGTGAGGTTGAGAAGACAGGATTTTCATGGTAACTTGAGTCAGAGCAGGAACTGAACTTATGTCAGAGGACCTTTTTGTAGAGGCATATCATGGCACTCCATCTCCTATTGTGTGGAGGAGTATGCTAAATTGTCATTTGTGAGCAATGCAAATGTTGACAACTCACATTACTAAGGACCTGTTGTTATAATACCCACTGGGGTTCACTGATAGCATGATCAACAGGTCCAGCCACAGCATGAGTGATCATTGCTATTGTGCAACAAAGGCGCAGAGAAGTTGAGGAAGATGAGATGCACCAACAAGCTTAGAACCAGCAGCATCCTCCAGAGTTGAAGATGTCCTCAGGATGTGCAAGAAGTGCAGGAGACTCAGTCTATTGTCCTAAACCCCTCTCCTACAGCTGATTGCAGTGCAATATTACTGCAGATCAAGGATATTCTGAAATCTTTCACAGAATGACACTAACTGCTGTGTGAGACCTGCGAACTGAAGGAGTAGGTGACCATCCTTTCCTGGGTCATTAAGGTGACAGCTACACCTTCACGCAACTAGAGGCTTCCAAGGATCCACTGGGGACCTGCATGAGATCTCTTAACCTTCAGTCTACAATGTACCAATGCTGTTACTGAAGCATTTTGTACCAGAGTGCACTGCTTCAGCTCAGTTCCTCATGATGTGGTCAATGCTGCAGCCTGCGTAATAGGCTCTGTCAACATAGTTGGTGCTCTCAGGTGCCATGACATCAGATACTGTGCACATGTCACATTCAAAGCGTCATATCATAACGTAGCTGATTTCATAACCAAACGAAGATTCATTCTACAGACATAGAAGGTACTTGTGAGCATCAGTACCACTTTGTCGCATGGGCCAGGTACTCGGCAGCTGCCATAATGCCTATATTCAAGGAAAGGATACCAGATCGGGATGATAAATGAGAGAAAAGGATTGCTCTCTGCAACCATAGCCTCTGACTGAGTCTTGACTTAGATGTAGAGATGCTTATCCTTCAACTCGGGCCATCATGGAGGTCTTCTATCATCTGTCTTTCCCTGATCTCAGCCAGGGTGGGGATGATTGTTGAACATCCCCCTCCTATTGGTTGTTTAATTACCCACCACTAATCATGACGACATCTGGCAAGACTTCAGAGCTTATATCTCATTCTTAAGTTTCTGGCTCTGTTTATCGCCCGCTATTTGGTATGCATGTAACATGACATATGCATGCAGGTGATAAGCATCAACTTACAATTTCTGGAGATCTTCTGTAGTGTAGCACCCTCTAAAGGCACTCTGTGAGTTGCATGGGTTTCTGTGTTACTATTTAACCAATCAGTTGAAAAATTGTCACTGAGACAGTTAGTTTCAATTGAAATCTATAATTTACGTTCATTGTAATGTCATGTTCAGAATTCAGAATGAAATGAGTCAAACAATGAGCTTTTTTTTAAACAAAGGAATTCCATGCATATAGAACTAAGTTTTTAGCAGCAGGGAATAAGACTTGAGTATTGTTGAAAAAGATACATTTTGTATTACGTTATCAATTGGCTATTTGTATACCTGAGACAAAGGTGCAATAAAGATGAGCAACAACGTAGTTTGACTTGTAGGTAAGCCGTCTATTTAATTTCTTCAAGGGTGCATTAAACACAAGGTTGTGCCAGTTTTAATTTCAAACATTGATTGACGCAAAGGCTTAGTCTCATGATTGCAGGGATATTAACTGCAAGGTGAGATTGAACAGGTTTGCAATAGGGTGGTTAATTAAGCTTTGTGCTTGTTTTGAAGTGCGTTGATTTCTTTCATTTTTCAATTTAATCTGTTTATGCTGCTATGTTGCTTCAGTAGATGACTGTGCCATAAGCAGTACCTATTTAAGACACACCTTCACCATAAACTCATGCGAGTGGTTTTGCAAATTAATAAAAAATGCCAATAAATATTTAATGAATCTCTAGCTATGTGTTCTCTGAAAGTGAGGAGGTTGTTCTTGCACATGGTTTCAATTTTGTTGCCCCAATATCCTACATCCACCAGGAAGAGGTATTTGCTAAATTTGAACTCCTCTATGCCCGGTGACCTATCTATCTATATATCCACAAACTGATGTCCAATAAAGACAGTGTATCCTTGAAAAGATGCAAAGCAGACCTCGTGCATGGATATCATGCAATTCCAAAAGACCTATCCAATTTTAACACACAATGTGAATACAATGAGACCTCAAATGCACACCATTCTTAATGATAAGTCCAAAGTTTTATCCATTAGGCCTGTTGCTTAGCGTGATTGGACATCCTTCTACAAAAGCAAGTTTAAAACAATGCTGGTTGAACTTATATAAGAGCAATCACTGCTGGGTGATATATATAGCAAAACCATCCTCTCTGTGTCTACTTATGTATGAGCTGCCCAAGCCACATAAGTGCTGTCCCTTTACGACCTTTGTGTGTGATCAGCCTTATACAGCATAAATCAATCAAATTGTTGAATGAATTGTTACAATCACTTTTCAGCAGCGAAGGATGTTCTACCATTTGCAGAAACTATACGGGAATTGCATATTGATTGCAGCACAGATTATGTGCTCATTTGACATTGCTCTTCAGAAATGAACTACTCAAGGAAACTCAGTCGTTAGCACTGTTGCCTCGCAATGCTAGGGAACCAGGTTCAATCCAAGTTTTGGGTGACTGATTGTGTATGGAGTTTACACATTCTCCCTGTGTCTGCTTGGGTTTCCTCCTGGTGCTCTGGTTCCCCCTCTCAGTCCAGTGATGTGCAGGTTGCGTGGCTTGGTCATGCTGAATTGCCCAAAGTGACCAGGGATGTGTAGGTTAGGTGAATTAAGCATGGAAAATGTAGGGATTGAGTCTGGTGAGATGCTGTTTGGAGAGTCAGTGTGGACTTGTTTGACTGAATGGCCTGTTTTCATACTTAAGAATTCCATGATTACTTCTATGAAATCGTAGACAATTGCACTGAGTACTGTATCATTGTGATCTGGACCCATCACTAATGTCTGAATTCATTAATCTTATGAGTTTAGTTCATGCAGTCTTAGAGGGCCAAAGGACGTGTTAGAGTGCTGTACTGTTCTTCGCAGTTATACTGGCAGAATGGAGAAGGAAATTGACCTCCCTACAACGCTGTGCATTTTTCCAAGTGGATGAGTCTGTACTACCCCACGTGGCAATCTCTGACCAGTCTGCTACAGCTTAGTGTTTTGGCCTCTTCTACTGGTCTTAGGGGGAAGAGGATGCCCACCATGGCATCATCCCATCCATTAGGACCTCCAATTCTCTGTTCACAAAATGGAATGACAGTTCTACTTTCTCTGTCATGTCTGGGGCAAATATCTGGAACCCTGCTGGCCAATGACCGTACTTGTCTGGGAGCAAAATGGCTTTTTAAGGATGGCACTAGTTAGAGATGCCAATCCATTTGGGGATAGCGAGGAGTGGCGAGTTTTTTTGGGTGCAGCAAGTGGTAGAATTGATAAATAATGGCAAGATATTTAGTTAATGAGGTGTGTTTGTAAAATGCTAAGGGGAAATTCACAAGACTTTGTGCAGAGAAACACTCTATGAAACTCAATAAAACTGATGCTTAGCCAAGAAAATTCTAAGAATTTGTCAGTTATCACTATTTGCATTGTACTGCCTTACTTTCTACTCTTTCACAACATTGTGAACATCTTATCCATCATTGTGAACATCTGACCAATATTTGAATTTTGTTATACCTTTTCCTGTATATCCCTAATTGCCACATCCTTCCAATCATTGAATCCTCTCTGGAATATGTCATATGAGTATAAGATCTGAGCAGTTAGTCTTTGAATGTGATACCTGTATGGGTCGTAATCTCATTATTGTCACAGATACCCTACAGTGTGGAAGCAGGCAATTCAGCCCATCGATTCTACACCAAAGAGCTTCCCACCCAGAACCACCCTACTCCTGTAACTCTACATTTCCCATAGCTAACCCATCTGACCTGCACATCTTTTGACTGTGGGAGCAAACCAGAGCACCTGGGGGAGCAGACACAGGAAGGACATGCAAACTCCACACAGTCACCTGAGGGTAGAATTGAACCCGGGTCCCTGGTGCTGTGAGGTAGCAATGCTAACCACTGGGCCACCGTGCCACCTATTATTATTATTACTTAGTTCTTGATCCACCATATTTTATGACTCGGAACCCTCAAATCAACACAAGATACAAAGTGCTTTGTTTACTCCTATCAGCTACCCTGAGTCTGATATCTTAATGTTCACTCTGATTAAGAAGGCTTTTGTGGTACAGTGGTAGTGTCCCTACTTCTAGACCAGAGGATCCGGACTCAAGTCCCATCTGCTCCAGCCAAATTACAATGTGACTCAGCAGTTGATTAAAAAAACTTCACTCTGATTAAGGACCTCTTCTGACAATAGTAGTGTCCCTACCTCTAAGCCTGGAGGTCCAGGTTCAAATCCACACCTGCTCCAGAGGTGTGTAATACATTTCTGAACATGTTGATTAAAAAATATCTTCTCTCTGATTAAACATGATGAATGAACTTTGACAGTTTAAATGTCATGTTTGACAAGTACAGTCTTGCCATCATGACCTTTTTGCCTTGCTAGTGTGTCTCCATTTACAACAGCCCTATCACCAAATCTCCTGACTTAAACTATGTCTCAGATGGCAATCTCAAGGCTTGTTTTCACTGTCGCTGGGTAAAAATCCTGGGATTTCTTCCATAATCACTCTGGATGTTCCAGCACAACTTTGATTGTAGTGGTTCCAAAAAGCAGCGCACCCTCACCCACTTTGGACAAGTTGGTCATGCGTAATAAATGATACCTCGCCAACAATGTCCACAGCCCACAAATGAATTTTTTAAAAATAAAATGTTCTTACGCAAAGCCTCATTGACACCTCGCTGAATTTTATTTAAGGCCTCAATCTTGAAGAAACCTTGTCTCCTTGCATTCAAATACACGAAAAAAGTGGAACATGTGCTTTAAAAACAGAAAAAGTGTGAACAGAACATTTGCAATTTTACTCACAGTATCAGATTGGGTGCTTAACAATTTAGTCATCATTTTAAATCTAGTGGTTTTCCTTTCTGTGGTCCAGTCGAAAGATAGGTGCATTTTTAATGTATATCTCTGTGGATTAAGCAACTTCCACTTCATCTAACTCTGCTCTTATAGGTGTCTCAACCCTTCTCCCACCTTCTTCCTGTCATAGGTCTGTAGTCATGGCACCATACTGGGGTCACAATGGGAAAATGTTTTGTAAAAACACATATATATGAAAATGCTTGGGAATCACTGTCATACATTAATTCAGATTATATCTTCTAACCATGTGCAAGTCATTCTTTGCATTATCAACATATCATTTTTAAAATTACATATCAGAAATATATAACGGGGGGGGGGGGGGGTGTGGAACACTCAAGATATGGGGGAGTGTGTAGTACAGCATTGGAAGGCTTGGTGGATTATGGGAAGGAGTGTTAGTGGCAGTGACCAACACCATGTCCTTGACAAGTGAGCGTAGCAAAGTTTGGAGGAACAGGATGGGCATCATTAAGCTATAATGCTGTGTCAGGGTTAGGCAGGCATGCCCTGACAGGCATTAGGACTGAGATGTGTGTATTGGTGTCAATGGACGCCTCTATGGGCCATAGAGCCTTCAGAATGGAACCCAAGCACACCCCACACCCTTCTTAATATGTTATCAGTATGCCAATTCATTGCTTTAATTGGCTGCCTGCTTCCACTTGGTAGATGGCCAAGTTGGTATTATTCCTGGTTTAGATACTATTCTATGGCAGGAACAAGTTGGGTTCCCCTCTTCATAGTTAAAAAATCACACACTACCAGGTTATAGTCCAACAGGTTTATTTGGAAGCACTTCATGCCACTGTTAAACTACCTGTCTAGCCTCCAAGTATGTCTCTGGAGGGCTGGTTAAATTCAGGCCATAACTATTACACTGCCAAGCCTGAAATAATCTGCCAACCAAAAACAAAATAATTACTTACAAAAACCATAAATTATTGCAAAAGCTCATCACGTCTAGTAACATTTGTGGAGAAAATCTGAGGAAGAGTCACTCAATCTGAAAAGTTAACTATGATTTCTCTCCACAGATGCTTCCAGACTTGCTGAGCATTTCAGCAATTTCTGTTTTTGTTTCTGATTTACAGCATCCACAATTCTTTTGCTTTTTATTCAAAATAATTACTTGATGCCTTGACTCTTGTTGTGACATGCTTCCATTTCTGTGTATGTGTATATGGCCAATGTTGACTAGTATTCTAAATCTGCCAATATTGTTTTTTTTCAAGATGCTGCTTGGCTGTGCATGTTTTGTGAAAGCATAAGAAATGCTTTGGTAACTGAAGGTAGCCTTAATATTGTCTCAGCCTTAATATTTGCTGCATTGTCAGCCCTTTGACACTTGTGCTTGTATCAGATCCTTATTTATGCACCTTTAAATGGCATTTTTAGCATTGTTAATAGATTGGAATAAATTTGTAGAACAAAAGTATGCATCAAATCAATTATCCTCATGAGCATGCTATATTTAAGTAAAAATCAACATGATACAGCATTTGAATATTGGTACCGAAGATAATCTGTTAACTAAAATATATTTCACGTTCAATTGATTTTTACATTAGAGTTATTTTCTGTATTGAAATAACTCTACAGAGGCTGGTAGCCTGTCACCAAGTCATCCTTTATTTACATGTGGTGAGTCCTTGACATGATCCAGCTCCCTCTGAGCCAGCCCTCAGAGTGAACAGGATGTATGACACTGGTTTATTTTTTTTTATTTTTTTTAATTTTTTTTTCTTTTTTTTTCTTTTTTTATACACTCACAATAGGCAAACACCCGGGTGGCCAGTGACAAACACTGCCCTTCACATCAAAGGGCAGTGCTGTGTGATCAAAATAGTGAGGGAGAGGGCAGGGACATTCCTCCTTTTCTTCTTCTTCCCACACTACCACCTAAGTGCGGTAGTGCTTATTTTATCCCCAGCACCCATGGTGTGTGTGTGTGCAGGTGTGAGACACAGTGAAAGACACAAAGTGCACAAATCTTTATTCAATTTCCACCACCAGGAAGATAGGAAAACACCCGGGTGGCCAGTGACAAACACTGCCCTTCACACCAAAGGGCAGTGCTGAGTGATCAAAACAGTGAAGGGGAGGGTAGGGACTAAATCAAAATAGAGTTGGAGGGAGAAATGATGCACTCCACTCCCTGCGGCGCCCACCTCTCCCTGAACAACTCCAGGGTGTTGGTCAACACCGCGTGCTCCTTCTCCAAGGACACCCGGGCTCTAACGTAACCGCGGAAGAGGGGCAGGCAGTCGGCCCTAACGACCCCCTCCACGGCCCGCTGCCTGGACCTGTTGATGGCCAGTTTGGCCAGGCCCAGGAGCAGACCCACGAGGAGGTCTTCAGACCTGCCCTCCCTCCTCCGTACCGGGTGCCCAAAGATCAGGAGCGTGAGACTGAAGTGCAGCCAAAAACAGAGGAGAAGGTTTTTAAGAAAATCAAAAAGGGAGTGCAAACGCCCACACCCAATATACACGTGGTCCACGGACTCCACAGCGCCACAGAACAAGCAGTTGGGCTGGGAGTCCGTGAACCACCGCAACCTGTGGTTGCAGGGGACTGCTGCGTGCAGCACCCTCCACCCCAGATCCCCGAGAGAAAGGGGGAGGACTCCCGCTTAGAGAGCCCTCCACTGGGGATCCCCACCGCCCGGTGGCAAATGGGCACGCCAAGGCCTGTCCGGACGGTGGATGAGGGAGAAGAGGTGGACGGTGTGCAGCAGCAGTCTACACAGGGCTCTTCTTTTCACCTCCTTAAACGAAACAAAATTAAAATTTCGGAGGCGGCTCAGGTTGTGGGGCACAGGCTCCCGCGGGAAGTACGGGACCTTGGGGCCAATGTGAAATTCCGTCCGGGCTGGGGTGAGCGCGGACGGGATCCCACCGCACACCTGCGCGTCCTCCAACTGGTGCACTGTGTCGGGTCCGAGCACCGCCGTTTTAAGGCGTCGGTTGGCGGTGGCCACGTACCGGACGTCTACCGCTGCCCTGCTGGCTATGACACTCTGGTTTATATCTGTCAGTCAGGGCTCCCTGATTGGACCAGATTAACAGCCCCAGTCATGGAACTCTTATTCAGTTAGGTTACCTGGCTCACCTGGTTGCAATCACTACATAGCTTTCCCTCTGACTCCGAAGACATAGGCCAGTCCTTTTTGTAGCTCGCCTTGGATGTTTTAAGGGCAGTGTGTAGCACACAGTAGCTCACCTCTTGTGCCTAGAATGTCTCAGAAGCAATTTGTTGTCTTCAAGTGGCTAAAGCATTGAAATGGCGACATCTACTGTATTCGTCTTGGATTCCAAGGTGTCTTCAATACTTGATGGAGAGGGTTAACTACAGGTTCCAGAACAGTCAGAAAGACAGTCGATGAGCCAGACATGTTTTGCGTGTTTGCAGCTTTCGTATCATCCCAGTGCTTGTTCAAGACTGTTGCACCTACATGAACTTTAAATGTCACTGGTCCTAACCTTGTGTCAATCTTGCCTGTTACGACGTAGGGCCACTCCCGTGGCTTCTACACCAAACTTTGTTGCCTGGAGACCACTGTCTCTCTTGCTTAGTGGAGTCTTGGGTCCAGCATTTGCATCCCTGATGTTGTTTTACCCTCCTCCTCCTTCTTTTTCTTTTTAAGTTCAGAGGAGAAAGATTTTAAAAGGCATGAGAGCAAAAGTTTATACACAGGTGGTGGTTCGTGTGTGAAATGAACTTCCTGAGGAAATGGTGGATGTGGGTGCAATTACAATGTTAAAAATCATTTGGATAAGTATATAAATAGGAAAGGTTTGGAGGGATATGGGCCAGGAGCAGCCAGGTCGGATTAGTTTAGTTTGAAATTATGTTTGGCGTGGCCTGATTGGACTGAAGGGTTTGTTTCCATGTTCTATGACTTTATGATGATAGCTGTTTCATTACTTCTCTATGTCTTGGCTACGTGACCATTTCCAAGGCTGACTCTTTTTTAAAGGTTGATGCAAAGGTGCCTGGATGGAGGCCAGGTTACGTAATAATTCACCAGGCCAAAGAAAGACCTAGTGTCCAGTACAGACATAGGAGTCAGGGCATTTTGATTGCCCTTACTTAATCTTCCAATGGGTGTAACCCAATCTTGTTGACTTTGTAGCACAAGTAGATCACTTGAGGTGACTGGAACCCACATTTTTCCCTTCTAAGGTGAATGCCCACCTGAGAGAAACATCTAAGGAATATGTCCAAGTTCTCTAAATGCTTCTATTGGTCTTCCCTATTATCAGCATATCAACCTTGTAAAATGTTCTCCATCATCTGCTGAAAATTGAATAGGCCCATATATTGGTAAAACCCTTATGGGCATTAATTGCAGAACGCTTCTGGGAATCTTCATCTAACCACAATTGCAAGTATGCATAGCTCATGTCCAGCTTCATGAAGGCCACCCCCCCATTCCCCCCACCCACTTCCCCGCTTAGTGTATACATCCTCTGTGTGAGAGATTGGGTAGTCTACGAAAAGCAATTTACCAGTTGTTTAAGCTCCCCACAAAGATGAACTGACCATTCTAGTTTTGCAATCAATACTACTGGTGTTGCCTTTTCTGCAAACTGGACTGGTTTGATGATTCCTTTGCTTTCCACTCTTCTGATTTCAACCCTTAAGGCACTAGGTACACCTTGCAGAATTGTGGAATTGCTTCTAGGTCAACATACAAGGTGGCCTTGATTCCTTTGATAGTCTCTAGATCTTCCTAATAAAGCTCTGGATATTTAATTAGGGCTTCATTCAGGCAGCCACTTTTTAATCCAAAAATGTTGAGCCAGTCTAGGTGACTCTTTTTTAACCAATTTCACATCATCAAGCTTGAGTCTGAACCTTTTAGTAAAAGCAGTGGTATCTCAACCAGCTGCTTCTTGTATGAGACTGGAACTGACATTATACCCTTAATCTGTAAAATTCCCCGGCATAGGTTTTCAGTCTAGCCAAGGTCTTGTGCAAACTTAAGGGTTGGAGTCCAGAGTGAATTTTGTTCAAGACTGGTTCTGCAATCAATGAAATGGCCTCACCAACATCGACCTCCATTAGAACCGGGTGATCATTTAACCAAATGTTTATTTTGATTGTTTCTGATGTGGATGTTGCTGAGCAATTTAACTGTTCATGGTGTGCACCTCCTGGATACTGAACTATGTGTTCTCTTACTCAGTCTAGGAGACTCTTTTGCTGTCTTGAGTCTGCATACCGGCTCAGATCCCATTCTCATCGCCAGTGAAATAACTCCACAGAGGCCAGTTTGCCATCATCAAGTCATCTTTGATTTACTTGGGGAGAGTCCCTGACACTGATCCAGCTCCCTCAGAGCCAGCTCTCAAAGTGAACATGATGTCTGGCACTCTAGTTGTTTTTCTTTTTTTTTTGGAAATTCTGAATCCCAATTTATATTTTTTTCTTTTTTCTACTATCTACCTTAACCCTTACACTACCACCAAACAGCAGTTGTGCTCATTTTTCCCCAGTACCCATGTCGTGTGTGTGTAAGTGTAGGACACAGTGAAGAACAAGTGCAGAAACCTTTATTCATGTTCCACCACCAGGAAGAAAGGAAACACCCAAGTGGTCAGTGACAAGCAGTGGCCTTCTCGTCTAAGAGACAGTCCTGTCGTTATCTGTCAGCCAGTGTTCCCTGATGCACCAGATTAACAGCCCCATTCAGGGAACTGATATTCGATGAGGTCCACCTGACTGACCTCATTACAATCAATACAAATATCTACATCTGTCATGCTATAGGGGGCTCTTGTGTGTATGTTGAATCTCACATGCTCCAGAGAGGTGTCATAACAAACCTGAATAGATTGCTTTAAAAATCAATATAGAAGGCTTTTATGGTGCAGTGAGAGAGTCCCTTCCTTTGGGCCAGAACGTCCAGGTTCAAATTCCACTTGCCCCAGACATGTGCCACAATATGTCTGAACAGGTCATTGAAAAGAATCCATGCTGCTTGCAAAATAGCTGACCATGGAGAATTATGTCATCAGCAAGCAAAGGGAAAATGTGAAAATCACTGCAAGACTGATAACATGGTTGACATATTTTCAGCTCTGTCAGTAAGTCATCTAGAAGATACAACAGACTCATGTCCTGCTTTTGTCAAGGTGCTTTGCTAAAGAGTGTTTGAGGTGGGCAAGGTTAGTTTTTGAACTGCAACAACATTTTCAAAAAGGCCCATTTTGGTTACAAAAAAAGGTTGAAGCTCTGCTTCAGAGCAACTCCTGGAGAATATTTATGGGTCTGATTGACAATTAAGTTGCCTGTTAGCATTCAAAAGACTGTATAGCATTTGGTAGCAATCATTTCAATTAATGACCTTTCCTAGTAGCGACCAGCTGTACAAGAGTAAGAAAGTCTTTTTTGAGGATTGAGTGCTGTTTCCATATGTCAGCTTGCACTTTTTACTTGCTGATATACATTTGTTGATGTTTGAGATACTTTGGTAACCTCTCTCAGACAATTTGCCATGACTTCACCAATACTCTATTGCCATTTATTCTCGAAATTCTCTGACTTCACCGAAAACAAAGAGTAAATTGTCATGGATTTATTCTTGATGGGCAGATGACCTTTATCTATGCCACTCACTCTGCGTGTTGTTTATTGGAAATCTTATGGGAGACGCTGGAAGAAAGGAGTGATTGTTCATGGGCATCATTTTTGGAGTTCCCCTTGGGCTGGAGGAATATAATTGTCAAGCAGAGCAGCACTGTATTTTTCAGGAGATAAATAATTTCTTCCTCCACTGTGGATACAGGACATCCAATGTTTTGTCCAAGAATTATGCACCCTTTGAGTCCCTGAATTCTGGAACATTTTGTTGTGTGCCACCAACTGCATTCCTTACCTTAAGAGGAGGTAGGTGCTTGGAAACTACTTGTAATGCTCCACAAGAATTGCTTCTAATCAAAGCTTGAGTGCTAAACCTACTGGTGTCTGTTTTAGCACCTCCAGACAAGATTAGATTGTGTTAATGATCAAATATCCTCAAAGCTGTGTTAAAAACAAAATCTCATGAGATATGGAAACAGAATTAGGCCATTCAGCCAATTGAATCTACTCCACAATGGGATCATGGCTGAAAAGTGTCTCAACTTCATTCTCCTGCCTTGTCCCTTTAACCCTTGATCTATTTATGAATCAAGGGCATATTTCTGTCTTAAATACACTTAATCATTTCGCCTCCACAGCCCTGTGCTGCAACTAGTTCTACAGAGGCTGTGACCCCAGTTCTGGTCTCTCCTCCTAGAGGAAACATCTCCCTGTCCACTCTATTTAGGCATCTTAGTATCATGTAAGTTTTGATCAGATCTCTGCCTCATTTTTCTAAACTTCATCAAGTACAGACCCAGATCCTGAACTGCTCCTCATATGACAGGCCCTTCATCCACAAAATCATTGTCTCTGAACGCCCTCCAACACTAGCACATCTTTCCAATGATATGGAACCCAGAACCGCTCACAATATTCCAAATGGAGTATGACCAGAGCCTTCTACAACTTCAGAAGTCCATCTCTGCTCTTGATTTCCTGCTCTGTTTAAATTAATGCCAACATTGCAATGCCCCCCCAACTGCTAACTGAACCTACATATTAACCTTAAAAGAATCCTGAACTAGGACTTACTTCAGGTTTCTAAAGCTTTTCCCTGTTTAGAAAATAGTCTACAACTCTTACCTTACTCTATCCTTTGCACCAAAATGTATAACGTCACACTTTCCCATATTATATTCCATGTACCACTTTGCCAGTTGCCCAGCATGTCCAAGTCATTCTGCAGCCTCCCGCTCCTCAAACTTAGTGACAATGCCCCTAGTTCCTTCATCCAGATTGTTGATGTGTAATGTAAATAGTTGTGGTCCCATTGGACTTTGGACCAATGACCTTTGCAAAACTCCACTAGTCACTGGCTGCTGTCCTGAAAAAAAGGCCCCTTTAACCCCACTCTCTGCCTTCTGCCAGTCAGCTAATCTTCTTTCTATGCCTCTACCTTGCCCTTAATACCATGGGCTGTCACTTTATTTGGCAATCTCCTGTGCGGCACCTTGTCAAGGCCTTCTGGAAATCCAACTATATCACATCTACTGGCTCTTCTATGTCCAACTTGTTTATTACTTTCCCAAAGAATTTTAACAGATTTGTCAGGCATGACCTACTCTTGACTAAACTTTGACTCTGCCCTATTTAATCATGCATTTCCAAGTACTCTGCAATCTCATTCTTAATAGTGGACTTTAAATCTCACTAATGACTGAGGTCAGGCTAACCACCCTATAAGTTTCATGTCTTCTGCCTCCCTGCCTTCTTAAATAGAGGTGTAGCATAAGCCATTTTCCAGGATCTTCCCTGACTCCTGTGATTCCTGAAATTTAACTAACAGTGCCTCTAAAGTCTCCTCAGCTGTCTCCTTCAGAACTCTGGGGTGTAGTCCATCCGGTCCTAGTGATTTATCCACCTTCAAAATTTTCAGCTTCCCCAGCACCTTCTCCTTAGTGATGGCTGCTAAACTCACCTCTGCCCCTGACTCTTTTGAAGTTCTGACATGTTGCTGGTGTATTCCATCAAGAAAACTGTTAGCAAGTACCTATTTAGTCCCTCTGCTATTTCTTTGTTTCCCATTGCTCCTTCTCCAGCCTCATTTTCCAGCAGTCCAATGTCCATTCTTGCATCTCTCTTACATATATATAAATATTTTTGCAATCTCCTTTTATTTTACTAGCCATCTTATTCTCATATTTAATTTCCCCACCCCTTCTCTCTTTTTTAGTTATATTAAGCTGGTTTTTAAAGGCCTTCCAATCCTCTAAGAGAGCCAGTTATGTAGAAAGACAAACTTTGGAGAGAAATAAACATTAAAGGATTTTAAACCTTTTCATAAAGTTCACTTGAATGCATTTAAACTCAGTGGCATTACCAACTGAACTAATGAAAAACAAAAGTAAAATTAAGTTCCTTACGTCCTGAACATTCACATTCCCTTAAAGATCAAAGAGATAGTCTTTCTGCTGAACCTTAGGAGTTAGGAGAGATATTACAATTTTTACAAATGGAGGCTAGAGAACTCAGAAATAATTGTTTTGAAAGCAGTTCACATTACGGAAGAGGAAGTGCTGGAGGTCTAAAAAAAAAGGTGGATAAATCTCTGGGATCTGATCTAGCATATCCTAGGACTTACCTGTGGAAAGTTAGAGAGGAAATTCTAGAATCCGTGGCAAAAATATTTGTATCATCTATAAATACAGGCGAGGTGCCAAAATAATGGAGCATAGCTAGTGTTGTGCCTTTGTTTAAGAAGAGATGTCTGGGAACTATATACTGACTTTGGTAGTGGTTAAGTTGTTGGAAGTGATTCTGAAAGATAGGATTTATATGCATTTAGAGAGGCAAGGAATGAATAGGAATAGTCATGGTTTTGTGTGAGAGAAATCATGTTTCACAAACTTGATTGAATTTTTTGAGGTAATGAAGAAAATTGATGGAGGCAGAGCAGTAGACATTATTTACTTGGACTTTAGTGAAGCCTTTGGCAAGATTCCACATAATAGACTAATTAGTAAAGTTAGATCACATGTGATTCAGGGTGAGTTTGCTGGTTTGATACAAAATAAGCTTAATGGCAGGAGGCAGAGAATGATGGTGGAGGGTTTTTTATTCGGGCTGGAGGCCTGTGACCAGTGGTGTTCCGCAGGGATCGGTGCTGGGTCCACTTTTGTTTGTCATTTATATAAATGATTTAGATGAGAATATAAAGGCATGGTTAGTAAGTTTGTGGATGACACCAAGATTAGTAATATAGTGGATAGTGAAGAAGGCTATCTTCACAAAGAGATGGTGATTATTTGGGTCAGTGGGCTGAAGTGTGGCAGATGGAGTTCCATTGGATAAATGCGAGTTATTGGTAAAACAAACAAATGCAAGACTTAAACAACTTAAACAACTACCCAAGCGCCTTGGGTAGTGTTGTAGAACAGAGAGACTTAAGGGTTCAGGTACATAATTCTTGGAAGCTTGCATCGCGTACAGGTAGAGTGGTTAAGAAGGCATTTATCATGCTTGTCTTCATTGTTCAGACCTTTGAGTATAGGACTTGGGGCTTTATGTTGAAGGTGTACAGGATGTTGGTGAGGCCTCCTGGATTACTGTCCAGTTCTGGTCTCCCTATTGTAGAAATGATGTTATTACGCTAGAGAGAGTTGAGAAAAGATTTACCAGGATGTTGTGGGAATAGTTGTATGGAAAGGCTGGGGCTTTTTTTCTTTGGAGTGTAAGAGGTTGAAAGGTGATCTTATAGAGGTTTATAAAATCATGATAGGTATAGATAAGTCAAAGTCAAAGGAGAAGGATTTAAGAAAGACAATACGGACAATTTGTTTTTACACAGTGGTTCGTGTGTGGAGTGAACTTCCAAAGGAAATGATGAATGTGGATATATTTAAAAGATATTTATATAAGCACATGAATAAGAAATGTTTGGAGGGATATGGGCCAAGAACAGGCAGGTGGAATTAGTTTAGTTGAGATTATGGTCGGAATGGACTGGTTGGACCAAAGGTTCTGTTTTCGTGCACACCAAGTGCACGTGCAACAGATTTAAGAACATATTCTTCCCGCTGTTAACTGACTTATGAACGGAGCCCCCATATTTAAGAGGTGATCTTTTTCTGCACCTTTTCTGTTTCTGTATCACGACATAACACATTCTGTTCTATTACCCTGACATATTTCTGTAAGGTATGATTTGTCTGGTTAGTGCACAAAACAATGCTTTTCCCTGTGTCTTGGTAAATGTGACAATAATAAATCAAAGCAAATCAAAGTACTTTGTCTGACTGGCTGCCATTTAAGACAAAAGCAATTCACATCAATTTACCTGGCAAGAGGAAATAACTATTCATTGTAACACACTCAGTTTTAACAAATGGTTGAGAAAAACCATAGATAACTACATATATAGAACATAGAACAGTACAGACCCTCTGGCCCATGATGTTGTACCGAGCAATTATCTCAATCTAGGATCATCCTAACGGACACACCCCTCAATTTATGGCTGTCCATATGCTTGTCCAGCAGTCACTTCAATGTCCCTAGTGTCTCTGACTCTACTACCACCACTGGCAGTACATTCCATGCACCCACCACTCTCTGTGGAAGGACCTGCCTCCAACATCGGCCCTGTACCTTCCTCCAATCACCTTAAAATTATAACCCCTTGTGACAGCCATTTCTGGGGAAAAGTCTCTGACTATCTAGTCTATCTATGCATCTCATTACCTTGTACACCTCTATCAAGCCACCTTTCTTCCATCTTCTCTCCAGTGTGAAAAGCCCAAGCGCACTCAACCTCTGCTGTTGCTGTGGTTCTGTTCGCCGAGCTGGAAGTTTTTGTTCCAAACGTTTCGTCCCCTGTCTAGGTGACATCCTCAGTGCTTGGGAGCCTCCTGTGAAGCGCTTCTGTGGTGTTTCCTCCGGCATTTATAGTGGCCTGTCCCTGCCGCTTCCAGTTATCAGTTTCAGTTGTCCGCTGTAGTGGCCGGTATATTGGGTCCAGGTCGATGTGTTTGTTGATGGAGTTTGTGGATGAGTGCCATGCTTCTAGGAATTCCCTGGCTGTTCTTTGTTTCGCTTGCCCTATAATGGTAGTGTTGTCCCAGTCAAATTCATGTTGCTTGTCGTCTGCGTGTGTGGCTACTAGGGATAGCTGGTCGTGTCGTTTCGTGGCTAGTTGATGTTCGTGGATGCGGATCGTTAGCTGTCTTCCTGTTTGTCCTATATAGTGTTTTGAGCAGTCCTTGCATGGTATTTTGTACACTACATTAGTTTTGCTCATGCTGGGTATCAGGTCCTTCGTTCTGGTGAGTTGTTGTCTGAGTGTGGCTGTTGGTTTGTGTGCTGTTATAAGTCCTAGTGGTCGCAGTAGTTTGGCTGTCATTTCAGAGATGTTCTTGATGTATGGTAGTGTGGCTAGTCCTCTTGATGTATGGTAGTGTAGCACTCAACATCTCTTCATAAGACAAGCCCTCCAATCCAGGCAGCATCCTGCTAAACTCTTCTGCACCCTTTCTAAAGCATCTACATCCCTTCTATGATGAGGCGACTATGACTGGACACAATATTGCAAGTGTGGTCTAACCAGGGTTTTGTAGAACTGCAGCAAAACCTCACGGCTCTTAAACTCAATTCCCCTGTTAATGAAAGCCAACACGCCATTCATCTTAACAACCCTCTTAGCTTGGGTGGCATTGGATTTTTGTACATGGACCCCAAGATCCCGCTGTTCCTCTACACTGTCAAGAATCGTGTCTTTAACCCTGTATTCAGCATTCAAACTCAACCTTCCAAAATGAATCTCTTCGCATTTATCGAAATTGAACTCCATCTGCCACTTCTCAGCCCAGCTCTGCATCCTGTCAATGTCTTGCTGTAGTCTGCAACAGCCCTTGAATTAACTCATAAGACAGACAAAAGACAGTTTGATGCAGATGTTATGAGTGGAAAAAAATATAATTTTGAAGATCAACAGTTCAGATTTCAAGCCATGAGTAAATTGTCCCACATAGTTAAAACATTTTTTTAAAAGATGACCCTTATGCTGTCTGTAAAAGTTTTCTTCAATTTGACAATTGATTAGACAGACTTGAGTTTTTTCTTGTTAGAATTCCTTCTTTTCAGATTTCTTGGTTTTTCTATAATTTATCCATACATAGAGAGTAAGGGAGAGGAAGAGATGGATGTATTTAGCTCGTAGGTGACCTCTGATGCAATTGCATTTACAACTTTTTTAATAGCTTTATAGCAATCTATAGCTGAACCAATCAGAAGGTTGTCATCAGATAGAATTTCCTTAACTCAAAGACTCTTAATGCCATCAGTCTCAATTTATCTCTGTTATTGCTTCTCAAAGCAACATTGTCTTGCATAACTAAACATATGTAGTGCTTGACTTTTGCCAAGTTGCAAAGTTCTCCTGGAATTTCAGCTATTTAGCAATCCTACTTCCACTTCAGCTTATAGTCCCCAAAATGAAAATTTGTGGTATATTATAAAACAATATGTGATAAATCTTCATCACACTAAATAAACGCAATCTTATTCCCCTCATTTTCTAATTAACTTTAATGACATTCCATTTCCCTGTTTCCCTATGTCTTTGAATGTTGCAAATTTCCTTGAAAAAGCCACAATAAAATGTGGGTATATTTGTTTCAGCCAGCAACTAGGTAAGCACTTGCTTCAATAAGGTGAGGATCATAATCAGTAGGATTGAACCAACGCAAAGGCAACCCCAACTGATTTTTAATCCATCGCCTTGGCCACTTGACCAAAAACTGCATACTGTGATCCGTCCTGTCTCTTGCATTGGATTTCATTGATGAATATCCCTGTTGTGAGAACAGACAAAAACCCCAGCTATTCAGCTTAGAGAGTGGTGGGTGCAGGAGGAAGCCTCTGGCAGCAGCAATGCCAAGATAAGACGGGTACAACTTCACTTCACCCTAGTTTGTCCCGGCGAGTGAGAGCAGGTCCCGGGCTGACTCGCCTGTTCCACACTCGCAAGCTAAGCTGAGGCTCCACGTCCGCAGCTAAGTTCAGGCACTTGAAAGAGCGTTAGCATTGGTGAAAGATACGGTGGAGGACCCCATCAATTGATAACCGGTGGCAGCTTCTGAAGAAGCATTGGATGGGGAACAGGAAGGATTGAACCTGCACATCCCAAGGCCCATTGCTCCAGCTGGGACGCTTTACTTGCAATTGTGGCAGTGGTGGTGGCTTGTTACTGAGACCCCAGAGCCAGTTTCAGAGACTCCGGCCAGTGTTAAGCAGTGACTGGAGGAGCAGTGGAAGAGGAACAAGAAGAAGAGAGAAAAACTAGCTCTATTGCAGTAATGTTTTGCACTATATTTAGTGTTTCAAGATGGTGTCGGAGCAGGGCCACACTTTGCATATAACACGTGAAAAACCACTTTTCATTTTTCTGTATACATGTAACAATAAATCAAGTGTGTTTATCTAAAACATATATCCAAATGTTTATATGCGTAAGGATGAGATGATTTAAATTGCAATTTAATCTTGCAGCCCTGATCCATGTTCTTTCAAAAATCTTAATTTAACCACCTATAATGAAACAACATTTTAAAAAGTATTCTAAGATCTAAATAAGGTCTTATATGAAGATAAAATTGTATGCTCAGTTTTAACATGAATTGTCCTGCAAATACTCTGTATTTGACTAAATAAAGATTAAATCTCTTATTTTTGGACTTTAAGTCAGCATAGTTCACAGGGTTAAATGGGTTTATCTTCTTTTTTCAGGAAGTGAAATTAAGAAACAACGGAAAATTAGAAGGCAGCATCCAAGATCAGCTGATGACTCTGGAACATTTATGGCACAAATTGGTAATTTTACTGAGTTTACTGTATAAAGATGTTATAAGCTCCAAAATTGTAACTTGACCCTTATGCTTTATTCACAAAATTGTGTCTCTTAACTCTTTTGTCTATGTAGGTGCTATTTTAAATAAAATATTTTGAGATGAGTGGCTATGAATGAGATCTATTGATGGAGGCAAAGCAACAATATTTTGGTAATAAAACTGCAGATTTTCACATCTTAGTAATATTACTTTAATATAGACCTCACAGGTTGTTGATTTCCTGCTAATAATTGAGGTTGAGGAGGTACTTTAAATGTTGGTGAATCCACTTTACCCTTCATGGATCAAACACTCCTGCATTTGCAAGGATTCCTCTTTTATTCAAGAAGGGACTTGGAGACAAGAAACAGATACTCAAAGTACTGAATCTTTAGGATATCAATGCTCCTTTCAGGTTATTACGTTACATCTTCTCAAACAAGGTTAAGTTTTATTGGACATAAGTTTTTCTTTCTTTGATGGTTTTAATAAAACATAGTTGGCCTCGCTAAACCGTGGGGCTCATTATCTTTGCAATATGTCGGGCACAGAACCCAATCATTATTTGGTGTTCACAATCCTCTCTGTGAAATGTCCTGGCTTAGAAGATGTTGTGTTGTGATTTTTGGAACAAAAATTCAAAATAACTGGTTTTTTCTGTCTAGGCCAGAATTTTTGTCCATCTCTAGGTGCGCTTGAGGAGGTAGGATGAGCTATCTTCTTGATCTACTGCAGTCCATTTAGTGTACATATTACCAATACTCTGAAGGATAAAGTTACAAGATTTCGCCCTGATCACAGTGAAGGAACTGATGATATATTTCCAAGTCAAGATGCTGAATGGCTTGGAGGTGGACTTTCAGAAACAGCCTATGATTGAGATCTATTGAAAGAGGTAAAGCAGCATAATTTTGGTAATAAAAGTGTAGATTTTCACACTTGAGTAATATTACTTTAACCCACTGGTTAACCTGTACTTCTAGATGATATTGGTCAAGGACTTGCAAGGTGATGTGGAAGGAGCCTTGGCGAATCTTTGCAACATAGTTTTTAGATGGTACAGACAGTGGTGGAGGAAATGAATGCTTGTGGGTGTGGTGCCAATCATGCAGGTTGCTTTGTCCTGGATGGTGTCAAGCTGTAAAAACAAGCTATGGAACATATTGTGAGTTGTATAGCAATGCTGCCTTTGAGAGCAGTGAGAGAGAATTCCAGACAAATCTGCAATTATTGCTATGGGATCAGGAGGGCAGAGTTACAATCTTCTGATTGATTGCTGGGCTATTGACGACAGCTTTCTGTGTGGAAATGCCAGACAAATATCTAGCCTGCAAAAAAAAAGAAAGTGTTCATTCTCTTTTTTTTCCTCTCTCTTCTTTGTCTGGAGAAATTGGAAGTTTCATCTAGCTGTTCTCCATCATCTTTTGTCTGTGAGCTACTGTCTCACTTCTGTCAAACTTCTGTTGAAAGGGGGGAGAAAGCTTCTTCATTGTTAATGAAAGGTCAAATCCTCAACCATTGAATTTTCAAAATTCATTTATGGGACTTAGGCGTCACTAGCCGGCCAGCGTTGATAGTCCATCCCTATTTGCCCTTGAGAAGGTGGTGGTGAGCTGCCTTCTTGAATCTCTGCAGTCCACTTGCTGAGGGTTGACCCACAATGCTGGTAGGGAGGGAATTCCAGGAATTTGAACCAACAACTGTGAAGGCTGGTCCCAAGGTGCCATGTGGTTCATCGGGTTTCAGTTCTTTATTGTGACTTTCTAGCGATTGATACAACTGAGTGGCTTGCTCGGCCATTTCAGAGGGCAGTTTAGAGTCAACCACATTGCTGGAGTCACATGTAGGCCAGACCAGTTAAGGATGGCAAATTTCCTTCCCTAAAGGACATTAGTGAACCAGATGGATTTTTCCAACAATTGATAATGGTTTCATGGTTACCAGTCAACTCTTCATTCTCTAGATATCTTTATAAAATTTATTTTTATTGAACTCAAATTCCCCTGTGTGCCATGGCAAGATTCAAACTGAGGTCCCCAGTATATTATTCTGGGATTCTGGATTAGTAGTTGAGCGACAATACCACGAGGCCACTGCATCCCCATTGAATGAAAGGCTGAGAATTGGTGTCCCCACAACCTTGTGTCATCAGCAAAGAGCTGAAAGGAATCAAAAGGCAAAAAGAACTAAAACAAAAATTCATTGACTTCCATGATGAAGGCTGGTGCTAGAACTAAGCTTCTGACATTTTTTTTTCCCAACTGTAACATTTAGCCTAACAATTCCACACCAACTCTCTGAAGAGCATCCCAACCAGACTCACTCCCCTACCCCATCCTGTAACCCTGCATTTCCCATGGCTGGACACATTCCTGGACACTATGGGTGATCACCTAACTTGTACATCTTTGGATTGTGGGAAGACACTGGAGCACTCGGAGGAAACCCATGCAGACACAGGGAGAATGTGCAAGCTCTACACAGACAGTCCCCTGAAGCTGGAATTGAACCTTGGTTCCTGGTGCTGTGAGACATTAATGCTAACCACTGAGCCACTGTGTCTTCCCCATCCAATTCTAGCCTCATCTTACCACGTTCACATAATCTTTAAAAGGCCACAAAGCAAGCATGGGCAATTTGGCATTGCCTGTCACTGGCGACATAGTGACATAGCAGCACAAAGCCATGCTGCTTACAGTACATAGCTGTAGTCTGTTTGTAATAAATAGATATTTACTTCTTAGTGGAAAAATTCTGGTGTGTATATTCTTTTAACTCAAATTAGACAGTAAATAATAATTGTACAATGCAGTGGTTTAATCAAATTTTCATGTTGTAATGACTGCAAGAATAATGCTGCTTGATTTCCAGGACATTACCCCAGTGAGTAGTGATAAGCATCTTGAGTTTGTTGGACTTGTCCAGACAAGTGGGAAATATTCCATCTCAATCCTGACTTGTGCCTTATAGATAGTGAGCAGGATTTAGGGAGTCAGGAGGTGAGTTACTCACTTAAGGTTTCCTAGCCTCTGAACTGCACTTGTAGCTATAGTATTTGTATTGCTAGTCCAGTTCAGTTTCTGGTGAATGGTAACTCCAGGATGTTAATGGAGACAAATTCATGTGAAGAGACGATGGTTAGATTCTCTTTTATTGGTGATATTCATTGTCTGGCACCTGTGTGGCACAAATGTGATGTGCTGTATACCAAAGATCCCAAAATATCAAGAGATAACTGGCTGACTTTTAATCCTGGAGAGCCAAATATCCTCCTAAAATACTTCTACCCTCTTTATCAGTGGTTTTGCAGGCACCAACCTTGTGCCAAAACTTCATTTGCTCTTAACTGTGCTGAGATTCTATTTGGTTGATTTTACAGAGAAAGAACCATTAATGAATTTTAAGGTAAAGAAAAGGCATTTATCTTAAAAATGTAGTTAAATATCACACAACCCCAGGATATAGTCTAATAGATTTATTTGGAAGTACTTGCTTTCAGAACACTGCTCTAGGAGCAGCGCTCTGAAGGCTAGTACTTCCAAATAAACCTGTTGGACTATAACCTGGTGTTGTGTGATTTTTGACTTTGTCCACCCCAGTCCAACACCGATACCTCGACATCATGGCTACCTTAAAAATGTAGTTTACTGCACAATAGCAATAAGTATAATTTACATTGTCTTCGTTACTAAGACTAACTAGTCAATCAGGAGACAATGATTGTGCATCTATTTATATCAGAATCTAGAGCTAGACTTTCTCCAGCTAAGTCTGTGTGTGATCATATTGGGTTGTGCTTAATACAGTATTCCACATGAATTGTTTTGCAACCATTATCTTGTACAATGCTGATAATTTTCCATGATCTTGGATTTCCATTACATAGGTAACCAGTTTAAATAATGCCTATTTTGGGCACTTGCTTACAACTCATTAAAATTCTGTCATCTGCCTTGAAGTGCTGACCCTTGTGTGAGTTCAAAAATATAATGTTTGTTTATTTTCTTTTTTTTCTTTTAATCCAGAAGTGCACTTCACACTACTGAATGTTTTCTTTCCTCCCATCACCAAATCAACTGTGCTTTTTTTTACTACCAATTATTAACTATCAAAAGTGACATTTGTAATGATGTATAGTAATTGATCTGTATTTGAATAGGTTGGCCTAATTGTGCTCCATTTCATAAGCCTATGTGTCAAACTCCACAGGATGTTCTGGACAACCGGAAAGTATGCAAAGATGCACACATGTTAACCTTCTTTAAGTTATAAGATTGTTAGCGTTCTGTGAATAAACTGTTTGAGTTTAGAGAGCGTCTCTACTGCGCTGAGATAAACAGATACATAATATATACAGCAACTCAATCCAGATATAACAATGTTAATTGTATAATGAGAAGCAGTTTTCCTGTCTAATTGGGTTCATGTCCCACCAACACCAGAGCTGTATCATATTACCTATGAACAGGTTGATTAGAAAATATCTGCATAAATTCAAATTAACGTAACAGTCTTTATTCTATTAGAATTTAGTGAGTTTAATGATCTCAGTACTAGCATTAAAATAGGTAAGTATGTTATTTTAAAATTACTTACTTACTTAAAAGTAGCACGATTGAATGAGAGGATCATCTGGGAGATGGGGAAATTGTTCTGCAAGTCCCTGTCTAGCCAATACATTTAACAACTCACTCCTTCTGGGATAGTTCCTGTTGACTGGAAGTAGGCAAATATAGTCCCCATCTATTAAAACTTTTTGAGATGATCTCAAATCATGATAGGCCTGCTGGTTGATATCAGTCATGGGAAAGATGCTTGAGGGAATTATCAGGAGTGCACTATGTGATTAGTTTATTAACAAGGGACACCTAACATATTCAACAAAAAAACTAATTTATTACAAATCTAATTATAGTTTTTGAAAAAAAGTTATGAAGTTGGTGTTGGAGGAAAGCCTGTAGACATTATCTGCTTGACATTAAAGCTTTGGTGTTGGTGGTAATATGTCAATCCAGATTAAGAATAGTCTGACAGGGTCTGTTTTGGGGGATGGTCACCAGTGAACATTAAAATTCTAGCTTACTCCTGTTGATTTTCCAATGGCTGGACAGTCGTTATTGCAGCATATTCTTTATGGGGACCTGATGAAATTACTATTGCAGTAAACTTCAAAAGAATTGAAGATTTCACTAGCATATTTCTCTACACATGGAACTCTCTGAAAGTCTCAATTTAAATGTCAGAATTTGGAGGTTTTCAATTAAATAAAGTAAATAGATACACAGGAAACGTCTGATGATTAAATGTGTTGTTTAACTCCTAAGTATGTACTCAATTAACTCCAGACTAAACTCTCTCAACCTCAAACACACCTCCCTGCAGACCACTTACATTCTGACCTGACATCCCAGGAACCTGACTCCTCTGGACCTGCTCTGGACGCAACTCCCGTTCAGGTATAGAACATAAGAACATACAAAATAGGAGCAGGAGTAGGAAAGTCCCCTCCAGCCTGCTCCACCATTCATTATGATCATGGGTAATCTTTTTGTGGACTCAGCTCCACTGACCTGCCTGCTCACCATAATCCTTAATTCCTTTGCTGTTCAAAGATCTACTTATCTTTGCCTTAAAAACAAATAACAGGTTAGTCTCAACTGCTTCAATAGGCAGGGAATTGCACAGACTCACAACCCTTTGGGAGAAGAAGCTCCTCCTCAAGTCAGTCCTGAATCTCTCCCTTATTTTGAGGGTAAATCCCTAGTTCTAGTTCTATTTCTAATTTCATCCTTGTTCCAGACATTCTAGAATACCATTTGTTTGTTCTGGACTTGGTGCTGATTTCCAGCATCTGCAGTCCTTGTTTTTACCTTCTTCTGGACTTAGCCAGGCTTCATTCATTCTGGTCCCAAATCCCTTCCCCTGCTCTGGACATGATCCTACCACTTCATCACCTAATATAGACACAACATCCTTCAATCTCGAGAGCTGATCACCATTTAATCCCTGATAGCTGATGCCACTTCACCCAGTCCACACCTGATTGCTCCTCACCCATTGAAAGCTGACCTTCTTCACCTCCAGGAATATAACCCCCCGCTCCCCCCCCCCACTACACCGCTCCCACTCCAAACCCAATCACACCTTTTCTGGTACTGGACTTGACCAGTCCTCCCCTGCTGCCAGATTCAACCCTTGCTTCTCCGATGCAGACCCATTTCACCCATTCTGGGTCTGACACCCCCGGCTCAACCTGACCCGGATACCCTGCCCACCAGACCTGAAACCCCGTCCCTAGTTCCAGACCCAAATATCCTTCTCTGCCTCCAGACCAACCCCATTTACCCCACTCTGCAACCAAAGCACCCTTCAGTCTCTGGGAGCTAGTCCTTTTTCACTGACTCTAGAATCAACCCCCACGTAACACCTCAAATTCCTATACCTGTTCTGAATCTGACCTACCTTCATCCCCTGAGTGCTGAGCATCTTCTTCAATCTTTCCAGTTCTGACCATCCTTTCTCTGCTTCGATCTCAACTCCCCTTCTCTTGCTCCAAATCCCACTACAAGAGAATCCTGAGGGGCCCTGAGTGTAATCTCTTCTCAAATGTGGAGCACTCTCTTTTTGTAAAATAAAAAGAAGTGGAGTAGCAATTTGTGAAAATCCTCAGAAAATACAAAATTGCAGCTGATGAGATCTGCTTGAGTGTTTGGACCATAACTGATGCTTTGCTGTTTTAGGCAGATCTACATGTGAAATCAGGTTTATGAGTGTCAAATTAATTTTAACATGGTAACATACAGTGTTAACCTATGGGCAAGACCAATACTAAACCCAATCTCCCATCGAAAAACAACTTTATGAAAAGTGATGAAAGAAAGGCATCAGAGCATTATTACATATAGATTTCTAAAAGTACTTTAGCAGTGACATGAAAGGATAGCTGGGAGAAACAGTGGTGTGTTCTGTTATGGATCAGTCCTCCTCCAACCCCAAGAAGATAGCCAAGACCTTAATTTTTATACTGAGGCAAGTGGAATGTGCCGTGTTTCAGGTATAATTAGATTGGTCACATTTTAAGCAAACACACTTTGTTCTTGCCCATACAGTTAAAATGCAAGCAAAAGAAAGAAACATTTGTATAATTTTAATCTAATTGGAAAATGGAACAAAGTAAAAGTTTATTTAAATACCAAATTATTGTAGTAACATCCCATAAACACAGCCTTGCTAAAGACAAAGTCAGTAAAACAGATTGCCTCACATGCAATTCTGGCTGCAGAAATAGATCCAGGTTTTTAGCTGTAACAGAGGGAGAAAGAGACAATTTCAAAGCCCCAACAATCAGTGAAAGCTAAATTAAAACCCTAGTTCTGTGGGAGTCTGACTCCATCCATTCATGCTGCTTCTATTGTTCCAACTTTTAACAAAAGACCAAGGCCTCACAAGCTATTTACTTTATTGACCTTGAATAGGCAGTTTGGTACCTGAACTTAAAAATCCCACAACAAATCAAACCTTTAAAAGCCATAGCGTTATCGCAGTTCAGTCAATAACTAAATGTAAAATAAAGCATACAATTTTGTCCCTGCATGCACCTTCATTAAGTTTTACTTGGAGTACCATACAGTCCTTTCCACTATAACACAATAGTTACATTTTTATGCAACCTCACGCTATAGAAAATAGCACAATAAAAATATCAGGGCTTATGGAAAAAATACAGTTGGGACAGACCACCAAAAATATCACTTAAAAAAGAATCGAATAAAGTGTGAGCCGAGCACAAATGATAGCACAGTTTAAATAAAAGCGTAACGGTCCTTAAAACCAGCAAACAGCCGCTAATAGCACTAAAGGCAGGCACATCAGCAGAGTTTTCAGCTCTTTACTATAGGTCTTCATAAATTGATAAAGCTTTCTCTTTTATGGTGAGAAAGTGGTCCCAGATCACTTTTACATTTGATCTTCTATCCACACACTTAGAAGCTGCTCCATCTCCTCAAGTTCCCTTGGCCATGATCTCTCAGATTTGCTATCACTCAGGCTTGTTCCAGCAATGCAGCTTGCTTTAATTTTTTTCTGCATTGTCTGTAATGGTGCATAACATAGACTCATTTATTTCTGTTGCATGAATAATATCACATGTTCTTTCGTTACATTCAAAGCCCTTTATAGCATCTCGCTTCTCTTCAAATGTTTTAGCCTTTCTTTTATGTTTACCACCTGCAATTTTATCATCAGAATGCCTCTTGTAAACATTCCTGTTACTTTGTCCTCCCATATTTATGGGTAACTCAGCAAAATTTGCAAAATAAAAAGAAAATTATGGATTCAAAGTTTGTGAGAAGATTTGTAGCTCAGGTGCTCGCTGTTGTGGTTCTGTTCGCCGAGCTGGGAATTTGTGTTGCAGACGTTTCATTCCCTGTCTAGGTGACATCCTCAGTGCTTGGGAGCCTCCTGTGAAGCGCTTCTGTGATCTTTCTTCCGCCATTTGTAGTGGTTTGAATCTGCCGCTTCCGGTTGTCAGTTCCAGCTGTCCGCTGCAGTGGTCGGAATATTGGGTCCAGGTCGATTTGCTTATTGATTGAATCTGTGGATGAGTGCCATGCCTCTAGGAATTCCCTGGCTGTTCTCTGTTTGGCTTGTCCTATAATAGTAGTGTTGTCCCAGTCGAATTCATGTTGCTTGTCTACCTCCACCAGAATTTTTCAACGATATTCTTTCATCCTGGATTGGAGAAACATTGCCTATGTGATAATCTATTTTACTGAATTTGCCTTGCCAAGGATTGTTTATGCAATGTTTCTGGTGTTGAAACAGTTGCTTTTTATTCATTAAGTAATCTAATATTCTGTTAAGTCTTCCAATAGAGTTAAAATTATATCCATTTCATCTTTCTTTTGTTTGTATTTTAAGTATAAGGTAAGAACAAAGTGTGTTTTGCTTAAAGCTGAGTAGTGTAATGTGTCGAATTCCACCTGGAACACGATTTGGAAATGCCAATGTTGGACTGGGGTGTACAAAGTTAAAAATCACACAACACCAGGTTATGGTCCAACAGGTTTAATTGGAAGCGACTAGCTTTCGGAGCAAGCAGCGACGCTCCGAAAGCTAGTGTGCTTCCAATTAGAACACAGCATCTTGCAGTTGTGTTTAAATGAGAAAAGTTAGGAGCCAGGGCTATCTCCTTGATAGGCAGGGGGTTTGGTCTGGTCCACAACTTAGAAAGCTACCACATCACACTTCTCCTCTTGCTTGCTCTTTCAAAAATACACGTTCCTTGAATATCTAGTTCCCATTTTTGATCTCTTGTAACTTAATCTCTATAATGGCTATGCGATCATACCAATTAACCAATATTTGTGCTGTTAACTCATTTATTGTGTTCAGAACATAATGAGCATTTAAGTAAAAGGCTACTATTTTTAACTTTTTACTACTATTCCCCCCTTGACCTTATTTGCTGCTGTTGTTTTGTGTTTGTACACTCTGTCCCTTCCTATTCTATTCTGGGTATCATTATCAAGTAGGTGCACTGCAATACCTCCATATCATTTTTCTTCGTAAAGCTATGTGTCCTCGCTCCTGAACTCTTCCCTACTCAAATTAGTGTAATGTCACCTCTACAGCCTTAGTTTGTGTGGGCAATGGTTAAGTTTATGATATTCCGAAGAGTAGTCCTTCAGAATTATTATGTTGTCCCATCTGATTGCGGTAGTTTTCCATAAGAAGATAATCAGCCTGATAAACTTAGTGACCATTTACTTCCATGTTATGAACCTCTCTGGATCCTTCCAGGGCTCCGACAGGCACATCCAGGATCTCCAAGTCAATAGTAAAATAAAAGTCAAAGAGTGTCGTACTGGTTTACCGGTCAGGCAGCATCTCAGGAGCAGGAGAGTCAACATTTTTGGCATAAGCCCATCATGAGGATTGTGGAGGGGAAAGGGGTTGACAGATAAATAGGAGGAATGGGGGTGTGGGTGGGGCTGGGGGAGAAGGTAGCTGGGAAGGCAATAGGTGGGGGGTGATTGTGATGGCTCAGTGGGAAGGGTGGAGTGGATAGGTGGAAAGTAAGATGGACAGGTGGGACAGATCAAGAAGGTGGTGCTGAGATGGAGGGTTGGATCTGGGATGAAGTGGGGCAGGGGAGATCTGGAAACTAGTGAAGTCAACATTGATGCCGTGTGGTTGAAGAGTCTCAAGGCAGAAGATGTGGTATTCTTCATCCAGATGTTGGATGGCTTGAATTTGGTGGGGAGGAGACCCAAGACTTGCATGTCCTTGGTGAAGTGGGAGGGGGTTTTGAAATGGCCAGCCACAGGGCAGTGAGGTTGAAATGTTCTGCGAGTTGGCGTTCTGTGTCCCCAATTTAGAGGAGACCATATCAAAAGCAAAGGACACACTAAATGAGATGGGTAGATGTGCAGAAAAAATTCTATTGGATGTGAGAAGTTCCTTTGGGGCCTTGGAAGGAGGTATGGGTGCAGGTTTTATACATCTTGCGGGGGTATGAGAGGGTGCTGGGTGTGGAGGATGGGTTGGTGTGGGGTGTGGACCTAACAAGGGAGTCACGGAGGGAATGGTCTCTGCGGAACGCAAATAGGAGCGGGGGAGGGAAATATGTGTCTGGTGCTGGGGTCTGATTGCAGGTGGCAGAAATGGTAGAGGATAATGCACTGTATCTGGATGTTAATGGTGTGGAAGGTGAGGACCAGAGGAGCTTGGTGTGTATGGCGGGGTTCTATCCTTGTTGTGATTGGAGGAATGGGGTTCAAGGGCGGAGGTGCGAGAAACGCTAATTTCCCTTTCTTTCATTGGATATTGTTTCGTAACCGACAAAGCTAGTTGCTCATCCAAGCTAGTTGTCTTTAATCAGGGAAGTTTACCAGGCTATTTTGGAGTTTATTTTAAGAGACAACCATGTACTGTAGATCTGGAGTCAGATGTATGTTAGATCAGGCCAAGAAGACAGATTTCTTTCCTTAAAAGTCATCAGTAGTTAATAGTCCATGAAAAAAAAGTGGAAAAAATAAAATTAATGGCTCTTTATCTAAATGGGATGGGTATCATAAAGAAATAGATGAACTAGTATCTCAAGAAGAGGTAAATTGTTTAGATCTAATCATTGTTACAGAGATATGGCTACAAAGTGACCAAAGATGGAAAATAGAGATTCCAGGGTAGACAACACTTCAAAAAGACATGTAGAATGAAATAAGAGATGGAATAGCCCAAATAGTAAACAGTGGAATAAGGATGTGTTATGGACCAGGCTAGACCCCCTCAAAACATTTCAGGCAAGTAGCCCAGACCCTAAGTAGTTGTTTCAATCAGGTGTACAGTGGATATTCCAGGAGAGATGCAGCTGGTCAAACCACTTAGTTTTAAACAAACTAGAATTTATTTACAAGAGTATGACTCTATTACCAAAAAAACACAAACAAAAGAGAACAAAATGCCAAATAACAAGCTATCGGAAAACCCAACAAATTATTCGAACTTATGCTGTTCTCAATACTTGCAACAATCTCCATAAACACACCTTGGCTTAAAAGGTAAAATCAAACACGGGTTCTAACAGCGAAGAAGTCAAAGAGAGGATCAACTGCTTCCTTGGTTCCAGCAGCTTTTACCAACATTATTGCTAAAAGCCAATCCAGAGAAAAGCTGAGTTAGGAGGATTGGCCACTTCTTTTTCATTGTACAGGTGTTTTTTTCTTCAAGAACTTGAAAGTATGTTGCCTGAGGCAGTACCTGTTAGCTATAATCAAACTGGCCCTAAAACCTTTCAACTTAGACTTTTCGGAATCTGTGTCTTTTACACCCTGTCTAAAAAAGAAACCAAGATAACCTAACCTCATTAAAAGAGCAGCTTCATCACACATAATATTAAGAAAGAACCTCATCAAGAAGGTCAGGAAGTAAAAAACAATATGAAGGAATATTAAAGGCCTTAAATGCTGGTGGAAGTAATTAATTTACCTCTAATCATAGCATTGAGCAATAAATAATTGATATTTGTAACAAAGGCAATGAAATTATGGTGGAAGATCTTAATTTACATCATGATTAGATGAGTCAAATTGGCTACAGAAACGTGTAAGATTAACTTTTGGACACTTTTGTGATAGCTTCCTGGGACCATCTGGAGATGAAGTTGTTTTAGTTTTAGTATGGCTCAGTGAGGCAGGTTTAACTAGTTACATCATAGTAAGCAATCCTGTTGGAAAAAGTAATAATAACACAATTGAAATCAATATTAAGTTTGAGAGCAATTTGAACTTATATCCATGGCTTACAAGGGAAGTTTAGGATTGATAAAGATTAAAAGAAGTTTCTTGCTGAATATTGCCCAGAATAAAGGTAAAACATGAAGTTGACTTAGTCCTACTGGATCATAGGGCTGCTCTCTCAGTAGAGAAAGGCAACCTGAGGGTCACCATGCCTCAGGCAAGGGGAGAGATTGAGAAGGAGTATCCTTCATGATAACCTTAGCTGGTGCAGTAATTGAACCCATGCTGTTGGTGTTGCTGTGTATTGCATACCAGCCATCTAGTGAACTGAGGTGATCAAATAGTAAGTCTTTACGATTGGCAGAATTGTGCATACCAGGAAAAGGGAATCAGTAAAAAAGATATTTTAAAGAAAGGGAAGTTTACCAGGCTATTTCGGAGTTTAACGGTCAACCACAGTATAGATCTGGAGTCAGATGTATGTTAGATCAGGCCAAGTAGACAGATTTCTTTCCTTAAAAGGCATTAGTAGTTAATAGTCCATGAAATAAAAGTGGAAAAAATAAAATTAATGGCTCTTTATCTAAATGGGATGGGTATCATAAAGAAATAGATGAACTAGTATTTCAAGAAGAGGTAAATTGTTTAGATCTAATCATTGTTACAGAGATGTGGCTACAAAGTGACCAAGGAAAAGAAACAGAGTGAGAGGTTAAAGTAGCCAGGAATGTAAAGACAGTCTTTAAGGCGATTTACATGTATATTAATAAAAGGAGGACATTAGCTAACTTAAAGGCTGGTCTCTTAAAGCAACATTTCTCAAACATTTCAGAGCATGCACTATGTAAGTACAGCAGATATCCTATGGACTACCTACTGGTCCCACCCCACTATTTTCACTTGCCAACACAATAAATCTCATCAGCAGAGTTTAAGACTCAGTGCCTTAGAGACAGATACAGGAGAAATTATCATGGCGAATATGGAAATCGCAAAGATGCTGAACAAATATTTTCTTTGTCTTTATATGGAGGGAGAGAGAGAGAACAGGGAACTGTAAGCGAGATAACATGGTATCAATCATTTGAACAATGCTGGAATATATTAAGTAAATCTGAAAACAGTTTAAAAAAAAATGTAAGAAGGTCATACAGTCAATGTGGGGTTTTACAAAAAGGAAATTGTGTTTGAGACATTGATGTAATTGATAGAATAGTCATTAAACAGAGTACTTTTGTCTTTCCAAAAGATTTTAAGTAGAGTACAATAAAAAGGTTAATGTGCTTAGAGATTGGAGATCGTGGATCAGATTTTCTGAGTAGCAGCAATCTCATGGGGATTGTAACTCTAGCTTTCTGTTTTTTTTAACAAGTCTGTTGATTTCATTTCAGAGCATACAAGTATCATAGGAAGGCAAACAATGCCCTTTTTTCACAGGGTGGGGTGATGGGTGGGTGGGGGTGATGTTTATATTTTTATTCATTCATGGAACATGGTTGTTGGTAGCTGGGCCATATTTTATTGCCCATTTCTAGTTGCCCCCAAGGAGGAGATGGTGAGTTGTCACCTTGAACTGTTGCAGTCCATATGATATAGATAGACCCATAATGGTGTTAGGGAGGAAATTCTGTCTCAGTGACATTGAACCAATGGTGATGCATTTTATAGTCAGGATGGTGAGTGGCTTAGAGGGGCTTTGCGGGTAGTGGTGTTCCCATGTATCTACTGTCCTTATCATTCTAATGGGAAGTGATAACAAGGGTGCTAGGCAAGTAGGGTACCAGTTAAATTTGATGCCAATTTTAAAGGGTACTATTTGAGGAGAGGAAAAGGTGCCAAGGATTGGACACCTGATGGAAAGAAGGTAGGGTGCCAGCTGGGGAGGTAATAGGGTGCCACAGCTAAGATACAAAATGAGTAAGGGGCAAAGCACCAGATAGGTAGGGTACCAGATGAATATGGGGTACCCTAAGGTCTCTCTGTTCCTCTGAGCTTTTCATGTACTGCCATTCATTAAGCACTCCCTTGTCTTGTTACTTTTTCCAAAGTGTGTCACTTCACGCATAGCAGGGTTCAATTCCATCTGCCACTGATCTGCCCATCTGACCAAAACTTATTAGATCATCCATTAATTCTGTCCGCTATTCCCCCACCCCGCCTACATTCTCATATACATTGTTTATATCATCGACAATCAGGGACCCAGCATCAATCCTTGTGGCATGCCATTGGACACTGGCCTCCAATCTCACAAATAGCCTTCTACCACCACTCTGTCTCCTCGCACTAAGCTAATTTTGGATCCAACTTGCCAAGTTATCTGTGCCTTTACGTTCATTTATCAGTTTCCCACATGGGACCCTGTCAAAGACTTTACAGAAATCCATATAGACTACATCAACCAAATTACACTCATCTACACACTTGATTATCTCCTCAAAAAGAATTCAACCAGATTTGTTCCACATAACTTCCCTCTCACAAAGCCATGTTAACTATTCCTAATAAAACCTGAAACAAAAGCAGAACTTACTGGAGAAACTCAGCAGGACTGGCAGCATCTATGAAGTGGAGCAGAAGTCCAGTGACCCTTCTTCAAAACTGACTCCAGTGTTCTATGGAGTTGAGAAAGCCAGTTGAATAATGTGGTTGAGAACTGCAGCAAACGGTTCAACACCAGGAAAGAGTAATAGGTTGAAAATGTTAAATAGCTATGTTAAAATGATATCACACGTTTTTGGCTTCAGCATAATTTCAAAGCCTTTATATATTACATTTTGAGAATAATTATAAAAAAATTCACATTTTTTTCTGTTTCCTGATTGGAGCAGAAACCTTGCATTTCACTTTTTTTTAGTGGAAGTGAATTCATACAAAGAAAAATGATAAACATGGTGGAATGTTTTGTTGAGTGATGATCAACAATAATCTCTCTGAATTATTTTACTAGATTGGTATTGTTATTAGACTTACTAACTTTGATTTCTTTTTCTTTTATCAGGAGATCCTGCTGCTGAAGAGTGGTCTCAATGGAGTGTGTGCTCACTCACATGTGGTATGGGTTCGCAGGTTCGAACAAGATCCTGTGTAGCATCCCCCTATGGAACTCTGTGCAGCGGTCCTCTAAGAGAAACACGAGTTTGTAATAATTCAGCTACATGTCCAGGTATCTTTAGTACATGATACAATTTTGATTCATAGCATTGAATGCAGTCTTTGAAGCTAATTTAACTGACCAGCAAAGTGGGCCGGGGGGGGACCCTCACTCACTTTGGTTGGACATCAAAGCATCTCAGGCAAGATTAGATATTGCTTGTAACTGCTGTTAGAAATAATAGCAAAGGAAAGCTTAATATGTTGAATTATCATTCCTCTGTTAATTTAGCACAGATGAATGGTAAAATTATTTCAAACTTACCTCACTTGAAGGAAATGTTTGTTACTGTCGTAGATAAATTTGTGAACTGAGAATTGTCAAAAGTACGGAGAGTGAAAAAATCTGCGCACAAATTACAATTCTTGCAGTGCTCATGTTAACTCCTCCCAGGACAGTCAACATCAATGGGTTTGCTGCCTGTGTCTTCAGGGTGTTCTTCAGTTTTATTACAGAAAAATGCAACATAGACAGTGCAGGTTGAGACCGATAAACCTGTCTTTACCTGGGGAATGAAGGTATTTCCTGCCTAGCATTACCAGAAGTAGTGCAGTGCAACGAGTGTCTCTTCATTAAATATTCTTTCTTGTCATTGCGAAGAATTTTTTCGAAACTATAGTCACTAAAGGAGAGCGCTGTTAATGGATAAGCATGGTTAATTGAATTTAGTGTTCTGATTCTAGCTGATTGTACTACAGAACAAATACTAAAATGAATCCTGACTTGAAATATCAAATATTTAATATGCATATGGTTATTGTGGTAATTGATCACTGAAACTGCAGATGTTCTTTCAATAAAACTTTGGCCTGGATATTCTGATAGCCATGGAGTCATTTCTCTTGAGTAGTGTGCTGGGACCCTGCTGAGTACCAGATGTAACAGACTATTGGAATTGCCCAGGCAATGAAAATGTTGATGGGTGATTTTCCTGCATCTGGAACCCTGAGATAAATACTCTTAATAAAGAATATTAATTCTATGGTAACTGTTAACAAAAGCGGAACCCTCTGATAAATATTCTTAATAACAAATTCAGAGGGTTTGGCTTTTGTTAACAGTTACTCTAGAATTTAGATAATTAAAAACTTAGACTAACTCTTAGATAACTATTAAGCTGGCACCCCCAACTTGCCAAACACATCTCAACTACACCTGGCATGTTTTCTTACATGGGTAGGACCCATGACTATGTCCCATGTCTCCCACCTCAACCTGACATGATTATCCTTTCCCTGGGATCAAACTACCACTCCTCTGCCAGCCTGTGCCAGATTATTATCTAAAATAGAAATAAAAATTAGAAAGATTTTCACACAAAAAAACAAAATAAAGTTCCCATTTGTTGCCCAATACTATCTGTTGTAGACTCTCAAATCCAAAGAAACTATCCTCGCATCTCAACTCTTTAAGACTCTAATTAAGTGACTCCTTCGAATTTCTTTTCCATGGCATGGACTGTAGAGGCAATTTTATGATGTCTGTGGGCATGAACCTTTCACAGTTCTGAGACCTAACCTTTTTCCAGTTCTAATAACTTGAAGGCTTCTGTACAAGCTCACCTGACTTAGGAACTTCACAGATTAGAAAACATGTACTGACGTGATTGGTTCCTTTGTACTGACTTATACTCTCATTCTTCTGAATTAAGTTTAAAAAAGGATATATATTATTCTGCTTTGAAGTCAAAAGAAAATTACTAGCTTTGTCTATTTACTTTGCCTATCATAAATTCACCACTATAAATATCTATTTTATTAACACAACAGGATTTCTCATGTACTTTCCTAACAATGAAGTATACTGGTCACTTTTCCAGACTGTCTTTCTGACTTCTTAGTATCAAACTTCACAGAACTGATGAAAATCCTTCTACCTCTATTTCAAAATCCAATTAAGAATATAGGTATATAATACTACTTTCATCACAGTAATTGTTTGAAGAAACACGGATTTTCTAGGGGTACAGTTCTTCATCACCATTTACATGCGATTTTGTCTTATGTGCCATGCATTTTGATTAAATGTCGACAGCTTGTTGCATAAAATTACTTGCAGACATGATGCTGACATAAAAAAGTTGGCTTAAAAGCAATGCAACCAACTTACTTCATAAAACATAAAAACATAAGAACTAGGAGTTGGAACAAGGCATTTGAATGCATAAGCCATCTAACAATTCAAGGCTGACCTTATACTTTAGCAAAATGCAGCACTCAAATTATGACAGATAGTAAAGTACAATAGGTACAGAAAAAAAAAATTATTAAAAAAATAATTCTTTTCTTTTGAATATTACAAATACAAAATCAAATAATTCAAACCAATATTAAAAAGCAAACCTGCTAATTACATAAATAAATAATAACTAATAACTAAGCTAAAAATGAAAATCTCAACAATAATAACAATGATAATACCCTTAACACAGCTCAGCAAAACAAAGCAATAGCTCTCGATCATCGAGCGGGTAAGTTTATACATATTCATATGTTCATAGTTCCTCCCCTCTGGATACCAAATCTATTACATAGAATTGCCATGGCTATATTGTTAGTATGACAGACAAATCTGTACCCAGATAGTCAAAAAAGGGCCACCGTGCCTTTTAGAAATTCTCAGTTTTATAGTGCACCATACTCGTAAGGAAGTCCAAGAGGATGTGATCCATGACTATCTTACGCCAGCCCTGGGGGATTTTTTGACATCCACCCTAATAGAATGTTCTTTCTGGCACAGAAAGTGAAGATACTGAAAAGCCCTTTTTTGCGAGCATCTAACGAAAGTGAATTAACAAAGCCAAGAAGAACAGATACCGGGCTCATCTCCACCTCCGTCCCCAAGGCCTTCTTTATTTCGCCTTCTACAGCGCTCCAGTATGCCCACAGTCTATGGCAGGATCAAAGACATGCCCATGCTCACTTTGCATTGAGGATACATTGGAGATAGCTCCTGCTTTAAATTCAGCAAGGTGGTCTGGACTCTGTGGAGAATCTTCAATTGCAAGTCGTGATCCTGTTGCAAATCAAGATTCTTCTCGCAATCTCCCAGGTATCCTCCCATATTTCAGAAGTGATCTCAATGTCCACCTCCCTCTCCATACCTTAGAGAGCATTTGGTCTCGTCCGAGGGACCCTCTCCCAATAGATGATAAGCATTGCTAACAGATAATGTACCATTAACATTCAACACCCTCTTGTCCTTGTTGGACCTATAAGGATCAGTTAGAAGTGTGGTCTCTTTTTGTATGAAATTTCTAATTTGTAAGAACTGAAAGAGGTCGCCAGTGGGCAATTTATATTTCCGAGCCAACTGGTCAAAAGGCATCAGTATGTCTCCTTTGAATAAGCAAGACATGCCCCTAGCTGCCCATGGTTTAAATCCAGAGTCTATTATCCCTGGCTGAAAGCCTGGTATACCATTTATGGTTGTCAAAAATGATGCTTTAGCAATATTGCCCTCACCCTGATGAATCGTCCTCCATGCCTTGACAGTATTGATGACTATTGGGGCTGTGACCAAGCTCCTTAATTGTCCTCATTTTGTCTAAGAACAGCAGGCTACTAAGGGAGCATCTTGCCTGAGATGCTTTGATGTCCAACCAAAGTGAGTGAGGGTCCCCCCCGGCCCAATCATTCATGTAAGATAGCACTGAACGTAACTGATAGTTTTTGATATCTGGGAGGCCCACTCCTCCCAGTCTGTAAGGTAACTGCAATTTAGTCAATGTAATTAGGGGCCGCTTGCAATACCAGACAAAAGGACTAAACCAGCCGTTCAGTCTTCTGAATATTTGCTTAGTAAAAAACAGAGGAAGCATTTGCACAGGATACAACAGGCGGGGCAGAATGTTCATTTTAATGAGGGCTATCCAACCTAACCAAGAGATCGGAGGAAGCACCTCCCAACTGTGAAGGTCCTACTTGATTCTGTCGAATAAATGGGCAAAGTTGGCTTTATAGATGATCAAAAATGGGTGTAATAAATATATCTAAGTAGAGAAAGCCCTCCTGCAACCATCTAAAGGGGAACCGAGATTCTCTCCTCAGGATCAGGCACTCTCAGGAGACCACCCATGGGCATGGCCTCTGACTTCGTAAAATTGATCCTGTAACCCAAGAAACCACCAAATAAATTGATGCATTGCATCTGGTGTGGTACTGAGACTGTTGGGTTTGATAAGAAGACAAGATTGTCATCTGCATAAAGTGCAATATTATGTGACTTCGTCCCCACTTGTGGAGCGGTTATATTGTGATCCCTGCGTATTGCTTCCACCAGTGGTTCGAGCACCAATATAAAAAGCAATGATGATAAGGGACAGCCCTGTCAACTTCCCCTACAAAGATTAAAATTGCTTGACCATCCACCATCGGTGAGGACCTCAGCAAGAGGATCACTATACAAAACCTCCACCCGCCTGATGAAGGTCTCTCCCAGGCCAAACTGCTTCAAAGTCAAATGCCTTTTCCACATCTAAGGAGATCACCATTCCCTGTACCGATCACTGTTGACATACTTGGATCATGTTAAGTAATCTCCTGACATTATCCATCAGTCTGTGACCTTTTATGAACCCCATCTTGTCCTCCTTAATGATGGAGGGCAGTACAGTTTCTAGCCTTAATGCCAGAGTCTTGGATAGGATTTTGAAGTTGACATTCAGGAGCGAAGTGGGTCTATAGGATGCACAGTCCTCCGGGGCTTTCCCTTTTTTTAAGAATGAGACACATGTTCGACTCTTTTAGATGGTGGGAGAAGGCCACAACTCTGTGAGTCATTAAAGATACTAAGCATTGGCCCTGACAATATACTTATAAATTCCTTAAAGAACTCATTGGGTAGCCCGTCAGCACCTTGCGTCTTCCCATTCTGGAGCTGCGTTACAGCCTCCTACACCTCTTGCTCTGACAATGGGGCATTGAGGACAGACTCTCGTTAAGGGGTCACTACTGGAAAGTCCAAATTCTTTAAAAAAGACTCCATCCTAACCCGCCCACTGTCACAGCTTTCAGATTGGTATAATTCAGAGTAAAATTTCTGGATGCTAAATTAATCCTTTTAGAATCGTAGGTCAAATTTCTAGTGTCCCCTCTGATTGAGGTAATAAATATATCTAAGTAGAGAAAGCCCTCCTGCAACCATCTAAAGGGGAACTGAGATCCTCCCTCAGGATCAGGCACTCTCGGGAGACCACCCATGGGCATGGCCTCTGACTTCGTAAAATTGATCCTGTAATCCAAGAAACCACCAAATAAATTGATGCATTGCATCTGGTGTGGCACTGAGACTGTTGGGTTTGATAAGAAGACAAGATTGTCATCCACATACAGTGCGATATTGTGTGACTTCGTCCCCACTTGTGGAATGGTTATATTGCGATCCCTGCGTGTTGCTTCCACCAGTGGTTCAAGCACCAATATAAAAAGCAATGGTGATAAGGGACAGACCTGTCAACTGTCTGGGGGGGCACTCCTTTTCCTAGCAAGGTACGCTAGGTACTTGTCCGGCTTATCCCCATGCTCAAACCGCCTTTGACTTGCAAATGTAAGCTCCCTCTTGGCAGTCTGTGTGAGCATGAAGTTCAGCGTAGACTGAAGTGCTGTGATGCTGTGCAGTTTAACCAGCGAGGGCCTGTCAAAATATGCCTTTTCAGCTACTTTCAGATGCGTCTTGAGTAAGTGTTGCTGCTCACCTGTCTATTGCTTCTTACTGGCTGAATAGGAAATAACCAACCCCTAGCATAGACTTCAGTTGTTTCCAAAAGAATGGATGGGCTATTGGCCAAGCCTGAATTAATATCTAAAAAAAGCCCTGAACTCAGTAGGAAAGAATTCAATAAACTTGCTATTCTTGAGGATGAAGGGGTGCAGTCGCCCATGCCTTGAACCTAGCACCGTATCCTTACTCTTAACCATTATATACACTGGAGTGTGATTGGAAGTAGTGATATTGCCAGTTGTACATGATGCCACTGAGCCCACATGTACTGCGCGGGTCACAAAAAGATAAATCCTGGTTTGGCATTTATGTGGCTTTGAAAGGAACGTGAACTAGGGTGAAGGTGCCTCCAAACATCTACCAACCCCAATTCAGCACAAAAATCCCTTAATTGTTTATATCGCAAAGAAGATATCAGCTGGCCTTTGGGCAATCTGTCTACTGTAGAGTCTACGAGACAATTGAAACCCCCTCCTATGATAATATGTTGAGATGTAAGGTGAACCAGTCTAGAAAGTGCGTCTGTCAGGAATTTAAGGGGGTGAGCCGGGGGACAGTAAACATTTAAGATCCCGTATTCCTCCCCATGTATCAAAGCTTTTACAATTACCAATCTTCTGTGTGTGTCTTTAATGCACTCTAATAACTTAAAGGGGAGATTCTTTCTCACTAAAATTTCTCGTAATGAAAGATGAAAAATAAACCCAGTCATACCCATTCTGTTGCAGCTTCAAATGCTCTGCATCCAAGTGTGTTTCTTATAGTGATGCAACATCTTCCCTTTCCCTTTTAAGGCCGGAAAGTACCTTCTTCCTCTTGATAAGTGAATGACTCCCCTTAATATTCCAGGTGCACCACTTAAACACATCCTTTGCCAAAACTTCTATAGCACCATCCAGCCTCCAGACAGGAAGAACCCAAACTACAGATCACTGAGCTTTAATGCAAAAGGATCCACAAAACCAAAAAATTACACAGACTAAAATAACTACAGTCAACAAATCTACAAAACTTACAAAAACTATGCACATCAAACAAAAAATCGCCAAAGGCACTGATTGGAGGAATTTACCATCCCCATTCAAAGGGATACCTACACATCACAGTGGGCGGCACGGTGGCACAGTGGTTAGCACTGCTGCCTCACAGCACCAGAGACCCGGGTTCAATTCCCGCCTCAGGCAACTGACTGTGTGGAGTTTGCACGTTCTCCCCGTGTCTGTGTGAGTTTCCTCCGGGTGCTCCGGTTTCCTCCCACAGTCCAAAGATGTGCAGGTCAGGTGAATTCGCCATGTTAAATTGCCCGTAGTGTTAGGTAAGGGGTAAATATAGGAGTATGGGTGGGTTACGCTTCGGCGGGTCGATGTGGACTTGTTGGGCCGAAGGGCCTGTTTCCACACTGTAATGTAATCTAATCCTACAATCCTACTAACCATCCCAATCGCGTCCTGAACTCCTATCAGCTAGCGTCATGCCACATACACTGACCACCCAGTAGAGAAAAAAAAACCAAGAGTAAGGTTAGTACTATAGACGAGTAAACTAAAAATAAATATGTCACCCATCCCTTAACACAACTTGGAAATAAAAGATAACTACTCTATCCATCCCGGACATCATTTCATGTAACTCATTACCAGAAAGGAAACTCCACCAAGCCCTTTTTAAAGAAAAGCAAACCAGAACAGCTCTGTCCTCTACACTTATTCGGCCATTTGATGTAAGTCAACATGTCCACAAAGTTCTTCGCTTTCTCTGGCGAGTTGAACAAATGTATGGATTCATTATGATTGATCTGAAGCACCGCTGGATATCTTAAAGAATACTGCATCTCAAGCGCTCTCAATCTCCTCCTGACGCCATCATAGGATTTCCTTTTCCGGACTACTGCCGCCTAGAAGTCTTGAAAAAATATGACTCTGGAACCGCCACATACTAACACCCTCGGGTCCCTCCCCTGGACTTTAGAGGCTTCCATGACCTTCTGCTTGTCTTTATGATAATGGAACCTTACCAGGACAGGGCATGGGTGCTGATCTCCATCTGGCTTTCATGCCGCAATCCGGTGGGCTCTTTCAATTATTATCCTTTCCTTCTCAACCTCCAAACCAAAGAACCCCAGGAACCACTTCTCGAACAACTCTACCGGCCGCTCACCTTCCCTCCCCTCCAGTATGCCAACAACGTGCAAGTTCTTTCTTCTGCCCCGTTTTCAAGATTGGCTACTAGCTCCAACAGACCATGGACTTGTGTTTCCAGGGCTTCAGTCTGGTTCTTGGAGGAGTCAGTCTCTGTCTCTACCCCTGCATCCCGGCGCTCAAGCTCATCGGTCCTTTTTCCCAACGCTTGCAGCAATGCAGATGCAGGAGCCAACTTCTCTTCAATTTTTCCCTGATCTGATTCCCAAGACCTCACGAGATTTGACCAGCTCCTCAACTAGGGTCTGGTGAGTAAGCAAGCCAGCTGCTTCAGAAAGCTGTGCCGTGGCCCCGGCCCCAGGCGAGCTTCCTCCTTTCTTTGGCATTTTCCAGCTGCAAGGACAAAGGTAAGTAGATTTCTTTCAGGTTTCTAGCTCCTTTTACTGTGTTTATACTCACAGCAAAGTGTTTGGGATGGGTTCTGGCTCTGTTGGGTCGGTATTGCAGCACAGAGCCCAGCAAATGCGATCCTAACAGGACATCACCATCTTGGATCCCAGCCAATTCCTCATAAAAAGACTTTTTAAAAATTTGATGATAATTTTTATATTTTCTTTTTATCAATTTGACATGTTGCACACAGTGAAGGCCATACCAGCATTGAATACGTTAGGATAGAAGAAAACGTAAGTTAGAATCTCATAACAAGAATTTTACTTGAACTATGATCACATTTAAACCTGTGTGCCTGAATACAATACAAAAGTAAAATGCTGTGGATGATGAAAATCTGAATTAAAAACTGAAAATGCTGGAAATTTTCACCAGCGCAGGCAGCACCAATGGAGAGAGAGAAGCATAGGCTGAATTTTCCAAAGTAGAATGTTTCTGGACATTGTGCCATGAAAACAGTGTATCTTTCAGGTCAATTTTCTAGGAGATGACTATTTAGAATACTGCCTCCAGGATCACTGTCCAGTTATGGATAGTGAATGAACTGGGGTGATGGGAAATGAATTGAGTGCACACTATTGCAAGGTTAGTCAACAGGCATTACTTCATCTGAAGTGAAACTGAAAGAAATGCAGGTGAAGGAGAGCATAAGTGGAGATGTGATAAGGCCAATATGAGCAGCAGTCATGCCATTAGCTGTATGATTATCCAAAACAGTTTTTGATCCTGCTATCAGAAGTCTCTAGTTGTCTCAAATTTCACTTACAAGTTCAGTATGCTGTCATCATCAATACTTGTACTTTGACTCTTGACTTCAATGAAATCATTAAGGAAAAGTTCAGTTCCAACCTTGATTCAATTAGGAATGGCAGTGAGAATTTTTAAAAAATCATTCTTCTGGGGAGCTTTTATGCCTGGGATGACTGTGATTCTCATAACTGGAGTGGAACTTTTATGAGAAAAGGGGTGTGGAAACCAATGCAATGATGTCCTCCAGCTGACAATCTGTGTGTGATGTGTACTCATGAATAAAACATGTTCTGCTGGAAATTCAAATGGAAAATATGGAAGCATCCTAGATCAAGGCATTGCCATACCTAGATTATATAATTATGTAGTTTCTAATGCCATCAATGGATATGGAATAGCACAGAAATATGGTGCTGAGGTTGATGATCATCCTTGATCTAGAATGGTAAGCCGGTTCGAGAGGCTGAATGCTGATTAAAATATGTACCAAAAAAGTGTAGCACTGTGGTTCACGAGTTACCACTGCTGCCTGTCAGCACCAGGGACCCGGGTACAGTTCCACTCTCAGGCGACTGTCTGTATGGAGTTTGCACATTCTTCCCTGTGTGTGTATGTTTCCGCTGGGTGCTCTGGTTTCCTCCCACAGTCCAAAGATGTGCAAGTTAGGTGGATTGGCCATGCTACATTACCCATCGTGTTCAGGGATGTGTAGGTTAGGTGCAATAGCTATGGGGAATGCAGGGTTACAGGGATAGGAAAGAAGAATGAGTCTGGATGAGGTGCTTTTTGGAGGGTTGGTGTACTTGTTAGGCAGAATGGCCTGTTTCCACACTGTAGGGATTCTATGGATAACATCTACGGAATAGCCTTCTCATCTTTCTGGTTTTGAAATAAATGATTGGGAAGCCAATGTTTACTGTAATGGCAAATTCTACATAAAAGTACAAATTTTCAGGGAACAGCTTTTCCACAAAGCTTCTCCTTTTATTTAATTTCCTAATGGGACGTGGATGGCAGGGTGGCCAGCATTCATTTTCTATTCCTAGTTGCCCTTGAGAAAAAGCTGCATGAACAGCTGCAATCCATGTACTCTAGATAGATAGATCTACAATGATATTAAGGAGGGTATTCGAGGATTTTGATCCAGGTACAGTGAAGGAATGGTGATATAATTCCAAATCGAATGGCTTCGAGGGAACCTGCAGTGGTGATGTTCCCATCTATCTGCCACCATTGTCCTTCCAGATGGAAGTGGTCATGGTTTTGGAAGGTGCTGTATAAAGATGGCGAATTTCTGCTCTGCATCTTGTAGATAGTATGCACTGTTGTTACTGTGCATCAATGGTGGAGGGTTTGAATGTTTGTGGATGTGGTGTCAATCAAGCAGGTTGCTTTGTCCTGGATGATGTCAAGCTTCTTGCATTTTATTGGAGCTGCGCTTCTTCAGGCAAGTGGGGAGTATTCATCTTGTTCATCCTGTTACTTGCTGCATGAGTGATTATTATTTGGAAAGTGTAGATTTTCTTCTACTTATTTCTCATTGCAGCAGGGTACTTGATGGCGTATTAAATCTGGACCTTAAGACTAGTAGACATTCTGATGTCTGCAACCTATTTAATTTTGCTCTCTACTTCTCTCTTCAGCACTATAACTCAATCTCTTTCAACAGTATCCTGGGCTGTAGATCTGTTTCATCCTTTGCATCATGCAGCGGTTTAACAAACTTTACTCTTCTTTTCAGGTTTTAAGGGACTCAATCTTCAAAGAGCTTCAACAACTCAGATACCAAGACTTCTTTGGATTTCTCTTCCTGTTCACTTTCTTTTGACACAATCATTCCTTCTAATCTCGCCCTTGCCATAATTCACTACTCCTTTTGATATTCCCCTCTCTGATCCTCATAGTCTTCAGCAAATGCCTGCACTTCAATCCCTTATGTCCTGGTTTATTAAATTTCAAGAATATTGCAATGCTCAATTCTTCTTTTGCAGCCTTTGCCTTCATATTCATTACTTTGACCAGATATCTTCCCCTTACACAGATCATATAGCAAACAGCCCCACTGTTTCCAAACTAATCTTATAGTCAGATTTCTTCATGGAAGCATAAGGAGTATGAGCAGGGGTAGACCAGTTGGCCCCTTGATATTGATATCACACAACAGCATACACAACATTCCAATAACTGTGGTATCTTTTCAGTAAAGCACTTAGCAATAGTGCATCCTCACACTTAGAGTCATAGAGTAATACAGCATAAAAACAGGCTCTTCAGCTCAAACTCTCCATGCTGATCATGGTGCCCACTCAGCTAGTTTCACTTACCTGCATTTGTTCCATATGCAAAGTTTGCGTAAAGATTTGTACCTCAGGTGCCCGTTATAGTTGTGAGAATGTTCACTGAGCTGGGAAGTTGATTTGTGGATGTGATCAACGAGGTAAAAACAATGACTGCAGATGCTGGAAACCAGATTCTGGATTAGTGGTGCTGGAAGAGCACAGCAGTTCAGGCAGTATCCAAGGAGCAGCGAAGTCAACGTTTCGGGCAAAAGCCCTTCATCAGGAATAAGGGCTTTTGCCCAAAACGTCGATTTCGCTGCTCCTTGGATGCTGCCTGAACTGCTGTGCTCTTCCAGCACCACTAATCCAGAATTGTGGATGTGATGTCAATCAAGCAGCCTGTCTCAACCACTTCCTCTGTCAGCCCATTCCATATGTGCACCACTCTCTGCATGAAGAAATTGTCCCTCAGGCCCTTAAATCTTTCACCCTCACCTTAAACCTGTGCACTTTAGTTTTCAATTCCCCATCTCCCTGGGGAAAAAACTATATGCATTCATCCTATCTATGCCCCTCATGATTTTATACACCTCAATAAGGTCACCTCTCATTTTCCAACATTCCAAGCAATAAATTCCTGCCCTGGCCATTAAAATCAGGCCTATTAGTCCTGGCAACATGCTCGTAAATCTTCTTTGCACTCTTTCCTGTGTAACTATGTCTTCTCCATAACAGGGTGACCAGAACTGTACATAATACTCCCAAGTGCAGCCTCACCAATGACTTATACATCTGTAACATAATGTCTCAACCCCTATACTCAATTTAACTGGTTGCTTTGCAGCCCTGTGAGCTACTATCAGTGTCAGGATTTGTCAAGTGGACAGATCTCTGGATGCATCTTTACAGTGACTGACCATACAACCCTACCCTGTAGAGAGACAAACTCCTTTTCCAAATCCTTCTTTATATACTGTCTTACTATGGTTATGTTCTATATCAGGTTTTTTTAAAAAATTCATTCATGGATATGGGCATTGCTGGCTCAATCAGCATTTATTACACATTTGTAATTGCTCCTGAGATGGTGATGGTGAGCTTCCTCCTTGAGCCCAAGCAGGTCCTTTGTTTTAGATAGATCTACATGCGGTTAAGATTGTTTCAGAATTTTGGCTTAACAATATTGTGGTAATGGTGATATATTTCCAAATCAGGGTAGTAAGTGGTTTGAAGGAGAATTTCCAGGTGATGATGTTTTTGTATACATGCTACCATCGTCCTTCTAGAAGGCACTGTCTAAGGAATCGGTGAATTTCTGAAGTGCATTTTGTAGATGGTACACACTTCTGCTACTGAGCATCAGTGATGGAGGGTGTTTTTGCAGTTGTGGTGCCAATCAAGTGTGCTGTTTTGACTTGGCTGGTCTTGAGCTTCTTGAGTGTTGTTGGAACTGTAATCATGCAGGTCAGTGGGCAATTATTCCATTGTACTCTTGATTTGTGCCTTGTATATTGTGGATGGGCTTTGAGAAGTCAGGAGGTGATTTAGGACACTGCAAAATTCCTAGCCTCTGACCTGCTCTTGTAGCCACAGTACTTATGTGGCTGTTCTGGTTTAATTTATGCTCAATGATAACCTCTAAGATGTTGATAGTGGGGGATTCAGTGATGGTAATGTCATTGAATGTCAAGGGAAATTGGTTAGATCTTCTTCTCTAGAAGATGGTCATCGCCTGACACTTGTGTTACCTGTACTTGTCAGCTAAAACCTAGATATCATTCATTTTTAGCTGCATTGTGTATGGAGTGCTTCAGTATCTGAGGAATTGCAGATGCATTGTCCAATCATCAGTGAACATCGCCAATTTTTTCACTCAAAATGAACCTCTGAAGTACTCCACGACAGCAAACTGTGGTCACTAAGTAACTGAATATATTGAAGAATAAGAGTTTTTTTTTCAGATTTTAAAGGCATCAAGGAGTGTGGGGATAAAGTGGAAATATGGCTCTGAGATAGATGATCAGCCTTAATCATATTGAATGGTAGAGCGGGCTTGAAGGGCTAAAAGACCTACACTTGCTGCTACTTTCTAACTTCCTGTGTTCAGTGTGGTGGGCCTCCACATTGTGGTGATGAATGAAAACTGTAAGTTGTGGTTGTTGGATGTAAAGGGGTCATGGAGGTTCTGGGAGGAGGTTTGGGGAAATCTGATGACCAGGCAAAGCTCGATGCTGATGCTGTCCATACAAACTGTGATACTTGTTACCCTTTTCCGTTCTCTGCTTGCGCAATGCAATTGGAAAGTGCCTTGAACAATGATTCTGTCCCCTCTCTGCACTATCACTTTGATGATGATCGACGTTGGCACATTGAGGGGTAAATACATGAAGCATAGATTTTCAAACTCCAGGTAACACAATAATTTCACAGTACTTTCACGAAGCTCTTCATGAGAAAGTGAATGAGCTGACTGATCACCTGATGCAGACGTAGAGTGTAGTTCTCCGTGACATCTAGTGCCAGGGATGAGAATTCTGTAACAGCAAACGGGAGTTCGCTTTATTAAAAAAATGCTTGACAATTCACAAATCGCTTCCCAGACAAATTGCATTTAATAAACACAAGTTATTGGAGAACTATGTAGAGTTAGCAGCTTATGGGTCAAAGGTTGGTCAAAGGTGGATTTCACTTTGCTACTGATACCAGCCAAACTAATATTGTTATCTTGGAGACAATAATTTAAAAGCAGGCAAATCATGACAAAAAGCACCCCGTCATTTGTGGGATTTCCAAGGGTGTGTGCAACATAGGGAACGTTGCTGCATCTTAAGTCATGTAAGCATAGTGATGAATTCTCATGAATTGTAATGGTAGACTCATGGTTGCTATTGTTCTTACTCGCATGAAACGTATTTCTAACCGCCTTGATGATTTGTTTTTCCCTTTGTCTTGTCTCTTCTGATATATGCATACCAAGTCAGCTTCCTAGTTATAATTGGTATCAAAAAACTGGATAACTAATCCATCATAATCTCTATCAATTGCCAGGATATTCTGCAGGTCCATAATTTTCTTTGAAATGCCAGGTGGCTCCATTCCCTGTCTATTTCCTCTTCCTAGCTGAACTTGCTCTTGCATTGTGCAATGTCTTCTTTGACCCCTTTCACAATTCTAACCATGTCTGAATTTTTTCTGGGATTCTTTCTCGGATAGAACGGTTGTCCTTTGTCCAGTCCCCATCAGGTCCTCTCTCTCACCTCTTCTTTGCTGATATAGTTCTATCAGTCCCAGTTTCTGTTCTCAGCCCAAACTGTTAACACTATCAAATTTGCTTTAAATTTTCATCATGAACGATATATTCCCATCTCTTCCCTTACCTTTTCTTGCATTCTCTATCTGCATTTCATGGGATGAGCTGTTGTTCCAGGCCTCATTTTGTAAGGATTCCATTTCATTATTCCATTTTAGTGAGTTTTGAGAAGATTACTAGCTCAGGTTGAGGTTCTGGATATAGATTTGCTCCATGAAATTTCATTCGGAGGATCACTGAAGATGTTACCTAGTATAGTGACAAAATATCTGAAAATGAACCTTCCAACTCAGCGAGCAAACCTACATCCATTATTCCATTTCTCGGTTTCTGTGACATCAGTGCTGACTGTGTCACCTTTCACATGAGCAGTTCCAGTGTGTCTTCCTTTTTTCTCAATTGAAAGATTTCTCTTCATTTTGGCTGACAGTGTCCTTGAATGTATTAATCTAATGTCTCACAGCTCTGCTCAAAAAGATTGTGCTTCCTACTTGAGCCATGAGCCTATCAAAGCTGGACCATTATATGTAGTTCTAAAATGTAGTCTGCTGTACACTGCAGAGAGCAAACAGTTTAGGTGATCACCTTGTTGATCCCTAAGTTTAATTTTACATGTGACTCCAAGCTTCCAGTTTTATCTCTGTAATCCAATTTACTCTGGCTTCTCTGTTCTTAGCCTCTGACACTATTCCAGTGAAGTTCAGTGGAAGCACCTCATCTCAACTGACCATTTTATAGCCATTTGCACTCAACACTGAGTTCAACCTGTTGAGATTGTAATGATTGTTCCCATTTGATTTTGAACAGCAGCTGTTGCTCCCTATTCTGCTGTTGCCATTTATAACCTTGTTTCTGGACCATCTTTTGTTTCTGTATTTGATTTGTTATGGTACTCTTTAGGGGTCATTTAACTCACTTCCATTTTTGTGTAGACTTCCCAATCCTGCACCTTTTTTTTTCACTGTTCCTGTACTGGGTTGAAACCTGTTTGTGCCGTAATATTTTTCAATGTTGATGAAGGAGTTCTGACCTGAAACATGATACCTTTTTTCTTCCCCACCAATGCTCCAGGTTGATTATTTCTTTTTTTTTGTTTATCTTTCAGATTTCTGTCTTTTAGCTGCTACAGTATTTTACTTTTTTCTGTTTAATTTTGAGTTCAGTCATTTCTCAAAAAGAAATCTATCAGTGTAACATCTTTTCTGTATCACAAATTGTCTGATTAGCATATTCTTATAAAGAGCCATTCTAAAAATATAAATAGTACACAATGATTTTATTGATTTTTTAAAAAATACACAGGTATTAACATTATACCCGTTATAATAGTTAACATTACTTTATGTCTCAGTGAAATTTGATAGTTAGGAATGTAAAATCTTGGATTACATTTGTGAATGTTCAATGAGATTATAATCATTATGGACTGGTTCAATTCAAATGTTGTGCAGTTAGTTTATTTGCAATGGTAGAAACCATGTCTGTGTGATTGTATCAGTTACTTATGTAGTTTGAATGTATTTTTGTTTGGTCTTTTTTATTTGTATGGTCTCTATATATTCTGTGTTTGTGGTCTCTACTTATTTTAAGTAATTAAAATGTGTATTATTAATATGAAAGCAGTCATTTATTATAAAAATGTCTCAATTATAAATAGACTACTCTCAAAAATTGAGGACTTATTTGATAGAGATGTTTTTGAAGTTTCAGTTACAGTTCTTAGGTTATATTTCTTAGGGTCCACAACTGTTATAGCTTCCACTATGATGCTCATTTGATTATTAAAGTTCAGTTCTGCCACTCTAACAATTTACCCTTATCCACATGGATTTTCAGAAGGCACTTAACAACATGCCACATCAAATGTAGGATAGTATTAGTATGAATAGAAGATTAGCTGACTCACAGGAAGCAGAGAGTTTCTGCCTGGCAAGATGTCATAGATGGTTTGTTCAGCCATTTGCAATTTATTTAAATAATTTTGATGAAGTGATCAAAGGTATTGTAACACAATTTGCTCATGGCAGGAAGTGGACATAAAGAGCCCTATTTAAAGAGATGTAAAAAGGGATATAGATAGATTAAGTGAGTGTGCAAAGATCAGACAAAAGGGGTACAATGTGGCAAAGTGTGAAGTTGTACATCTTGGCAAAAAGAATAAAATAAAACATATTATCTAAATGGTGAGAGGTTGTGAAGTTCTGAGATGCAAATTGGATTGGGTGTCCTAGTGCATGATTTGCACAAGGTTAGTATGTAGGAACAGCAAGTAATCAGGAAGGCTAATGAAATGTTATGTGTTATTGCAAGTGTAGGCTTCAGTTATACAGGGCATTGGTGAGATTACGTCTGGAGTAATGTATCCAGTAATGGTCACCATACTTACGGAAGGATATTAATATGTGAAAGCAGTTCAAAGAAGATTTACTAGCCTAATACCTGGCATAAGGAGATTGAGCTTAAAAATGTGTTGCTGGAAAAGCGCAGCAAGTCAGGCAGCATCAAAGGAGAAGGAGAATCGACGTTTCGGGCATAAGCCCTTCAGGAATGAGGAGGGTGTGCCAAGCCGGCTAAGATAAAAGGTAGGGAGGAGGGACTTGGGGGAGGGGCGTTGGGAATGCGATAGGTGGAAGGAGGTTAAGGTGAGGGTGATAGGCCGGAGAGGGGTGGGGGTGGAGAGGTCGGGAAGAAGATTGCAGGTCAAGAAGGCGGTGCTGAGTCTGAGGGCTGGGACTGAGAAAAGGTGGGGGGAGGGGAAATGAGGAAGCTGGAGAAATCCGCATTCATCCCCTGTGGCTGGAGGGTTCCTAGGCGGAAGATGAGTCGCTCTTCCTCCAGGCGTCGTGTTGCCATGGTCTGGCGATGGAGGAGGCCAAGGACCTGCATGTCCTTGGCGGAGTGGGAGGGGGAGTTAAAGTGTTCAGCCACGGGGCGGTTGGGTTGGTTGGTGCGGGTGTCCCAGAGGTGTTCTCTGAAACGTTCCGTAAGTAGGCGGCCTGTCTCCCCAATGTATAGGAGGCCACATCGGGTGCAGCGGATGCAGTAAATGATGTGTGTAGAGGTGCAGGTGAATTTCTGATGGATATTGAAGGATCCCTTGGGTCCTTGGAGGGAAGTGAGGGGGGAGGTGTGGGCACAAGTTTTGCATTTTCTGCGGTTGCAGGGGAAGGTGCCGGGAGTGGAGGTTAGGTTGGTAGTGGGTGTGGATCTGACAAGGGAGTCGCAGAGGGAGTGGTCTTCCCGGAACGCTGATAGGAGTGGGGAGGGAAATATATCCTTGGTGGTGGGGTCCGTTTGGAGGTGGCGGAAATGACGAAGGATGATCCGATGTATCTGGAGGTTGTGGGGTGTAGGTGAGGACTAGTGGGGTTCTGTCCTGGTGGCGATTGGAGGGGCGGGGTTCAAGGGCGGAGGAGCAGGAAGTGGAGGAGATGCGGTGGACAGCATCGTCAACCATGTCTGAGGGGAAATTGCGATCTTTGAAGAAGGATGCCATCTGGGTTGTTCGGTATTGGAATTGGTCCTCCTGGGCGCAGATGCGGCGAAGGCGAAGGAATTGGGAATATGGGATGGCGTTTTTACAGGGGGCAGGGTGGGAAGAGGTGTAATCTAGGTAGCTGTGGGAGTCGGTCGGTTTATAGTATACATCCGTGTTGAGTCGGTCGTCCGAGATAGAGATGGAGAGGTCTAGGAAGGGGAGGGAGGAGTCTGAGACGGTCCAGGTAAATTTGAGGTCGGGGTGGAAGGTGTTAGTAAAGTGGATGAACTGTTCAACCTCCGCGTGGGAGCACGAGGTAGTGCCGATACACTTATCAATGTAGCGGAGGAAAAGGTGGGGGGTGGTGCCAGTGTAGCTGCGGAAGATGGACTGTTCCACATATCCAACGAAGAGGCAGGCATAGCTAGGGCCCATGCGGGTGCCCATGGGAGGAATGATTAGATAGGCTAGGCCTGTGTCCTTTGGATTTTAGAATAGTTAGTGGTGACTTAATTAAAATATGCAAAGTGGCAATTAACATTCACACCACACAAATGCCAGGCAATGAGAAAATATAACTACCACTCTTGAGTTAACTGCACCTGTACTATGTACTGTGTTCTTGTGAGTCGGCCTGGCTCTCCAAGGCTGGACCAGGACTCCGTTGAGACTGAACTGTGGGGTGTGCATTTGCTGCCTCCAGGAGTGGACTCTGCCCTTGATTGTGGACCGTTTTTTAACAACGGATTCTGCAGTTTGGAGCGGCCTCTAATTCTGACATTGCACATTGTATACTGGAGTGGACTCTTCCTGGAAATGGATTCCATATCTTGAAGACTGTATAAATTTGGACTGTGTACCAGAAGGGAGTTTTTTTTTTGGGTAACTAACTGTATTGTGGTGTTTCCTGGGTCTATCACCCGCACTGTCTTGCGTGTCCCTAGGTCTGGCAGGCCTTGCTGTGAGCTGGGAGGCTCATGGGTTGTCCTGAAAGCTGTCACCCCGAGAGCCGGAGGGTGGGTAGGCCATGCTGTGAATCTGAAGGTTGGTAGGCTGTCCTAAAAGCCGGAGGGTGGGTAGGCCACCCTGATGCCAGTCACCCCGAGAGCTAGATGGTGGGTAGGCTGTTCTGAGCACTGTCGTCCCGATAAGGGGTAATCGGGACGGGCTGTCCTAGAGGTGGTCGAAAGGTGTCAGAGCAGCCGAGAGCCAGAAGGCACGTAGGGGCGGGCTGAGATCCGGAAGGCTTGTGGGCTACCCTATACGCTGTCGTCCCAGGGAAGGGGACGGGCTGTCCTAGAGGTGGCCGAAAGGTGTGCCAGGATAGCCCACTGGTCGGAGGTGCAATGGGGTGGGTGAGAGCCCAATGGTACCTAGGGGCAGACCGAGAGCCAGAAGGCGGGTAGCCGTCCTCAGCGCTGTCACCCCGGGCAGGTACCGGGGCGGGCTGCCCCAGAGGTGGTCGAAAGGTGCTGAAGGTGGTTAGTGAAGCCGGAAGGTGGGTAGGCCGTCCTGACTGCTGTCACCCTGGGCGGGTACCGGGGCGGGCTGTCCTAGAGGTGGTCGAAAGGTGTGTCAGGGCGGACCGAGAACTGGAAGGGGCATGGGGTGGACCGAGAACCGGAAGGTGGGTAGGGGCGGGCTGCCTTAGAGTGGTCGGAAGGTGGGAGGGGCGGGGGCTTGCTGGGTCTGTATTGTCTGCACTTTTGTATGTAACGGTATTGTCTAATGTACAAATGTCATTGTCACTATCTTGTCATATGTGGAACTGGGATTTGAGGTTTGTCCTCCTCTCCCTGTAAAATGGTTGAACGGTAGGGTTCGGGGCCTAGCTTTGCTGCTCTCTCCCTTGTAAAATTGCTGTCTTTTGTGTACAGCTGTCAATGTTTTTTTGTAAATTGTTTTGTAATTTGTTTAATAAAATATAACCAGAACATTAGAATCTCAAAAATAAAATAAACAGGAGATTCAGAGTCTCCTTAGTTTAGGGGAAAAAAAAATATAACTACCACTCTAACATTCAGTGGGGTTACCATCACTGACTTTCAGACTATCAGAGGAAGTTTACTCGTACCACTCAGGAAGGTTTAAACTAATAGGTTGGCGTGTGGAGTGATTGAGGAAAAGGTAGAGGTTAAGTCAAGTAAGCCTCATAGGAAGAACAGCAAGGGCAGGTTAATGAACAGGTCTTAAGTGTATTTATTTTAATGAATTTAACAGGTGAGGCAGGTAAGCTTAGAACATGGATTAGTACATGGAACTATAATGTTGAATCCTTTACAGAAATTGAGGGAAGAGCAGGACTGGCAACTCAGCATTCCAGGGTTTCGATGTTTCAGGGGTGGTAGAGAGGATGTAACAGGGTGGGGTGGCTGTTGCATTAATGATTAAGGAGATGTCACAGCTGCATTAACATATCCACAATTCCTCCAATTTTCATGTCGTCTGCAAACTTACTAATCAGACCACCTACATTTCCATCCAAACTTAGAGGACGCATTCAGCAATGCTACTTGGCTATAACACAGGAATAAAGAAGTTACATGCACTGTGATGGGGTTTTTCTATAGGCCTTCCTATAGCCAGCAGGAGATAGAGAAACAGATATGTAAGCAGATCATGGAAAGATGTACAAGCAACAGTATTGTTGCAGTGATTGATTTTAACTTCCCAATATTGACTGGGACTTCCCTTACTGCCAGGGCTTATGGGCACGTTTTGTTGGTGCATCCTGAAGGATTCTTGATACAAAATGTAAATAGTCCAGCTAGGGAAAGGGCCATACTAGACCTTGTATTGGGGAATGAGCTTGGGCAGGTGATCAAAGTTTCAGCGGGGGAGGATTTTGGGAACAGCAATCATGTTTTAAGGTTGTTATTGATAATCATAAAGCTGGTCCTTGAGTGAAAATGCTAAATTGGGGGATGAATAATTACAATCCTATTAGGCAAGAATAGGAGAAATTAGATAGAGAGTGGTTATTTCCAGATAAATCCCAATTTTGGCATGTGGGAGTCTTTAAAGACCAGTTGATCAGAGTTCATGACCAGTATGTTCCTGTGAGGATGAAAGGTAAGAATAGAAAGATTCAGAAATTCTGGATGATAAGAGATATTGAAAATTTAGTCAAAAATATAAATAAAACATATGTAAGGTTTAGGAAAATGAAATCAGACAAGGCACATGTAGGTTAGATGGGCTTCAGATTGGTATGACAAGTCGGCGCAACATCGAGGGCTGAAGGGCCTGTCCTGCGCTATAATGTTCTATGTAACTCTATAATATAAAGGAAGCAGGACCAATATTAACAAGGAATTAGGAGGAATAAAAGGACCATTTAAATAGTTTCAATAAAGAGGTCAAAGGTATTGGAACAAAATTTGCTCATGACAGGAAGATAGTTAAGGAAGTGGAGCCATATATAAAGAGAAAAACAAAGGATATAGATAGATTAAGTGAGTGCACAAAGATCGACAATGTGGGAAAGTGTGAATTTGTCCATTTTGGCAAAAAATGTTTTTTCTGACTATAGGTCTGTGACCAGTGGTGTTCTCCAAGAGTCAGTGCAGGGACCTCTGTTGTTTCTAATACATATGAATGGTTTGGATGGAAATGTAGGTGGTCTGGTTAGTAAGTTTGCAGACTACATGAAAATTGGAGGAGTTGTGGATAGAGATGAAGGTTGTAGAGCAGAAAAAGTTGCAGGATATAGATCAGTGAGCAGGTTGGATAGAGAAATAGCAGATAGAGTGAAATCTGGATAATGTTATGTGATGCATTTTGGGAGGTCAAATGTAAGAAGAAAGTATATAGTAAATAACAGGACCCTTAGGAACACTGATATTCATAAGGACCTTCGAGTGTAAGTCTATACCTCCATGAAATTGAAAACACAAGTGGATAAGGTGGTGAAGAAGGCATACAGCAAGTTTGCCTTCATTGGTTGGGGCATTGAGTTACATTGCATCTGTACAATTCTTAATTCAGACCACATTTGAAATATTGTGTGCACTTCTGGTCACCACACAATAGGAAGAAAGCGGAGACTTTGGATATGTTGCAAAAGACGTTTACCAGGATGTTGCCTGATTGGAATGTCTTTGCTATTAGGAGAGGTTAGACATACCTGAATTGTTTATGCCGCAGCATCAGAAACTGAGGTGCAACCTAATAGAAGGAGATAAAATTATGAGAGGCGTAGACAGAGTGGAAAGTCAGAATCTTCTTCTCAGGGTGGACATGTCAAATGTTAGGAGGCATTGGTTTAAGGTGAGAGAGGAAGTGTGTAAAGGAGCTGTGCAAGGCAATGTTTGTTACACAGAGGCAGTGGTACCTGGAAGCAGAAATGATAGCAGCAATTAGAATGCATTTCTGTTCTGGGACCTTTGCCTTTTGTGATTTTTATAAATGATTTGGATGAGGAAGTGGAAGGGCAGGTTAGTAAGTTTGCCGATGACATGAAGTTTGGTGGAGTGGTGGATAGTGTGGAGAGCAGGTTGCAACAGGACATTAACAGGATGCAGAACTCGGCTTATAAGTGGCAGATGGAGTTCAACCTGGAAAAGTGTGAAGTGATTCAGTTTGGAAGGTCAGATTTGAATGCAGAATACAGGATTAAAGGCAGGATTCTTGGCAGTGTGGAGGAACAGAGGGATCTTGGGGTCCTCATCCATAGATCTCTCAAAGTTGCCACCCAAGTTGAAAGGGTTTTTTAATAAGGCGTATGTGTGTTGGCTTTCATTAGCAGGGGGATTGAGTTTAAGAGCCACAAGATTATGCTGCAGCTGTATAAAGCCCTGGTTAGACCACACTTGGAATAGAGTTCTGGTTGCCTCATTATTGGAAGGACGTGGAAGCTTGAAAGAGGGTGCAGTGGAGGTTTACTAGAATGCTGCCTGGACTGAACAGCATGGCTTATGAAGAAAGGTTAAGGGAGGTAGGGCTTTTCTCATTGGAGTGAAGAAGGATGAGAGGTGACTTGATGAAGGTATACAGGATGATGAGAGGCATAGATAGAGTGAGTAGTCAGAGACTTTTTACCTGGGGAGAAATGGCTAACACAAGGGGGCATTATTTAAGGTGACTGGAGGAAGGTATAGGGGAGATGTCAGAGGTAGGTTCTTTACACAGAGAGTGGTGAGTATGTGTAATACACTGCTGGGAGTGGTAGTGGTGTCAGATACATTAGTGTCATTTAAGCAACTCTTGGATAGGGACATAGATGATAGTAAAATGAAGGGACTATAGGTTAGTTTGATCTTAGAGTAGGATAAAAGGTCGACACAACAGTCAGGGTCAAAAGGCCTGTACTGTGCTAGACTGTTTTATGTTCTGTGTTCTTTGTAGACAGACACATGAACAGGCAGGGAATAGAGGGATACAGGCCGTCTGCAGGTGGATGAGATTTGCTTAGAATAGCATCATGGTTGGTGCAGATGTAGTAGGCCAAAGCACCTGTTCCTGTGCTGAACTGTTCTAAGTTCGGTTAACATCCTAATGGTTATCATTGACCAGAAACTGAACGGGACATGCCAAATAAATACAGGGAACAGGTACAAGAACAGGTCAGAGGTTAGGAATACTGCAGCAAAATAACTCACCTCCTGTCTCTCCAAAGCCTGTGCACAATTTACAAGGCTCAAGTCAGAAGTGTGGTGAAATACTCCCCACTTGTCTGGATGAGTGCAGCTTCAACAACACTCAAGAAGCTTGACACCATCCAGGACAAAGCAGTCTGTTTGATCAGCACCACATCCATAAATATTCAGTCACTCCATCTTCAATGATCATGAGCAGCTGTATGCAGTATTTACAAGACGCACGACAGAAATTCACCAAAGGTCCTTAGATAACACTTTTCAAACGCATGACCACTTCCATCAAGAAGGAGAGGGGTAGCAGAAACATGGAATGCCACCATCTGCAAGTTCCCCTCCCCACCATCTGATTTGGAAATATTTCATCATTCTGTAATAATTGTAACGAGGTCAGCCAGGTAGACTTCATAGAATATGAGTTCCCTGATTGGAGCTGTTAGTTTGGACCAATCAGGGAGCCCTGACTGACAGATTAAAAACAGGAGTGACATCCAGTTCACTCTGAGAACCAGGTTTGAGGGAGCTGGATCAGTGTCAAGGACTTTCCTCATGTAAATAAAAGCTGCCTTGGTAATGGGATCTCTGGAGTTATTTCATTATTGCCAAGTGAAAATCTTGGAATTCCCTCCCTGAGAACATTGTGGTCTTCATGCAGCACATGGACTGCAATGATTCAAGAAGGCAGCTCACTTCCACTTTTTTAAGGACAACAGGAACTAGGGGACGTAATTTAAAAATAACGAGTTGCCCATTTAAAAAGTATTGAGGTTAAAATCAGATCAGCCATGATTTTATTGAATGGCAGGGAAGACTCAAAGAGCCACATGACCTACTTCTATTCTTTGTTCGTCTATTCCATAATTAGTTTTCTGCTTCTGGATCATTTTGTTTCAGTAAGTTGGGCAAAAGCAAATATGCAGTTTCACTTGATTGACTGGAGAGTTTCATTGACTGGACAGCACATCCAGAAATTTAAGCAGATAGTTTTAAACTGACCAAAGTTGTGCCGAAACACCAACTAATTTTACATAATGCCTCATTTTTTTCCCATCGTCGTATCAATGAGTAGCAAAAAAGATGTAAAATTACAGCAAGAAATATACTGGAGACAACATGAGGTGAAAATTCAATCTAAAAATAAAGTGACAAATAAGAAGATCTAATGGTCTAGTATGAACATACAAACTATGAGCAGAAATAGGCCATAAGGCCCCTATAAGCTGCCATTCGATAAGGTCATGGCTGATTTAATTGTTCCTTCAACTTCTATTTCACGTTGATTCCCAGTCAATCAATAATCTTTTTCCCTCAACATTAAAAAAATCAATGAATCTGCCACTATTTCTTTGCGCCCATGACCGTCAGAGAAAAACAAATATCCTCGTCTCTGTTTTAAATGGGATGTCCTTTTTTTTAAACTGCATCTCTCCTCTCTACTGTCTCCCACAAAGGGAGACATCCTTTCAGCATCCACCCCATTAAGTCCACTAAAAATCTTATGTTTCGTAAGTTTACCTTTCATTCTCTAAACTACAGTGTCCCAACTTTCCTTACTAGATAGCCCTCTCATTTTAGGGATAGGCCAAATGAACCTTCTATTAACTGCTTTTATTGCAGTGATATCATTTTATCAAAAGGAAACAAAGACTCTGCCCAGTACTTTATACATGTGTCTCAACAATACCCTGTACGATTAATTCCATTCCTCTTGTAATACAGAACACTTTTCCATTTGAATTCCTCATCACTCATATCTGTGTAATAGAATTTGTGATTCATGCACCAGGACACCCATATCTGTCTCTACCTCAGAGTTCTGCAATACCCTCTCATTAGAATAATATACTGCTTTTCTATGCTTCCTGCTGAAGTTAGAAAGTTCACAATTCCCCCCACCACCCATTTTACTCTATCTGCCATTAACCTAACCTATCTGTAACCCTGGGTAGATTACTTATGTCATCATCACAACGTACTTTCCTACTTAGCTTTGTCATCAGTAAATTTTACAACCATACATTTGGTTCCTTCATCACTAGAAAACAAGGGCAGCAGATATGTGGAAGTAGCACCAGCTTAAAGTTCACCTCCAAGTCACACACCATCCTTACAATTGCCTTCGTTCATCAATGGATCATGTTCTTGAAATTCTCCTTCTGACAGCAGTTTTGGTGTACTGCACTTCACAAACTAAAGTCATTCGTAAAGGCTGCACCCCACCACATTTTCAAGGATGACTAACAGTTAAATGCTAGCCACATGCTAACTTCACTGAGTAGCTTTTTGTTATTCAACATTTGGCAGTCTTGTATCTGACTCCTCACAGAACAGATAGTCCTACTCCGTTGCCCTATTCCCAAAGCCATTTTTTCCATATTCATTGAATCTCCATTATTCTGTCAAATCGAACATTCCAGGTCATAACTCCAGTGATTATAATGAGGTCAGCCAGATAGTCCTTATAGACGATGAGTTCCCTGATAGGGGCTGTTAATCTGTTCCAGTCAGGGAGTCCTGGCTGACAGATAAGAACAGGCGTGTCAGCCATCCTGGTCACTCTGACATTTGTCTCTGAGAGATTTGGTTCAGCGTCACAGACTTTCCACATGAAAATAAAGAGTGACTTGGTGACGGGGCACCGGTCACCATGGAGGTATCTCCGTGGCGACACAAGAAAAGCACAGATATTTGCTCACAACAGTCGTCTTTGAATTCTTAGAGTCCAACAGCATGTTGTCAGGGCCTTTGGCCCAAACTGGTCTATGCCAACCAAAATGTCCATCCACGCTAACCCCATTTCACTGCATCAGGCCCGTATCCTTCTAAACTTTTCATATCCATGTATCTTAAAATGCCTTTTAAACATTGGTAATGTACAGCCTCAACCACTTTTACTGGCAGCTGATTTCATATGTGTACCACCCTCTGTGTAAAAAAGTTGCCCCTCGGATTCCTTTTTATTCTTTCCCCTCTGATCTTAAACCATTATTTGAGAAAGATGGTAAGGACAAGCCAGGGAGCTATAGATCAGTGGGCCTGACCTCAGTGGTGGGCAAGTTATTGGAGGGAATCCTGAGGGATAGGATTTACATGTATTTGGAAAGGAAAGGACTGATTAGGGATAGTTAACATGGCTTTGTGCGTGGGAAATCATGTCTCACTAACTTGATTGAATTTTTTGAAAAAGTAACAAAGAGGATTGATGAGGGCAGAGTGGTAGATGTGATCTATTTGGACTTCAGTAAGGTGTACAACAAGGTTCCCCATGAGAGACTGGTTAGCAAGGTTAGATCTCATGGAATACAGGAGAACTAGCCATTTGGATACAGAACTGGCTCAAAGATGGAAGACAGAGGGTTATTTTTCAGACTGGAGGCCTGTGACCAGTGGAGTGCCACCAAGATCTGTGCTGGATCCACTAATTTTCTTCATTTATATAAATGATGTGGATGTGAGCATAAGAAGTATAGTTAGTAAGTTTGCTAATGACACCAAAATTGGAGGTGTAGTGGACAGCGAAGAAGGATATCTCAGATTACAACAGGATCTTGACCAGATGGGCCAATGTGCTGAGAAGTGGCAGATGGAGTTTAATTCAGATAATGTGAGGTGCTGCATTTTGGGAAAGCAAATCTTAGCAGGACTTATACACTTAATGGTAAGGTCCTAGGGAGTGTTGCTGAACAAAGAGATCTTGGAGTGCAGGTTCATAGCTCCTTGAAAGTAGAATCACAGGTAGATAGGATATTGAAGAAGGTATTTGGTATGCTTTCCTTTATTGGTCATAGTATTGAGTACAGGAGTTGGAAGTCATGTTGCGGCTGTACAGGACATTGGTTAGGCCAGTGTTGGAATATTGTGTGCAATTCTGGTCTCCTTCCTATTGGAAAGATGTTGTGAAACCTGAAAGGGTTCAGCAAAGATTTACAAGGATATTGCCAGGGTTGGAGGACAGGCTGAATAAGCTGGGGCTGTTTTCCCTTGACCGTCGAAAGCTGAGGGGTGATCTCATTGAGGTTATAAAATCATGAGGGGCATGGACAGGATAAATAGACAAAGTCTTTTCCCTGGGTGGGGGAGTCCAGATCTAGAGGGCATAGGTTTAGGCCAGAGAAAGTGGTGGAGGTTGGTACAATTGCATTATTTAAAAGGCATCTGGATGGATATATGAACAGGAAGGATTTAGAGGGATATGGTCCAAGTGCTGGCAAATGGAACTATATTAGATTAGGATATCTGGTCGGCATGAATGTGTTGGACCGACGGGCCTGCTTACCTGCTATATATCTCAATGACTCTATGATGCCCTCTGATCCTTGATTCCCAACTCTGGGAAAAGGATTGAGTGCATTCACCCAATCCATGACTCTCATGATCTTATAAGCTTCTTTAAGATACCCCCCTCAGTCTCGTATGCTCTAAAGAAAAAGTCCTAGCTTGTCCAACCTCGTCCCCCTATCTCAGAAAGTTGAGTCCTGGCAAAATCCTTGTAAATTTCTTCTGCATTCTTTCTAGTTTAATAACATCCTTTCTATAGCAAAGTGATCAAAATTAAACATAATACACCAAGTGTGACATCACCAACAGTCTGTACAACTGCAACATAACTTCCCAATCTCTATACTCAGTGTCCTGACTGATGAAGGCCAGTGTGCTAAAAAACCTTCTTCACTGCCCTGTCTACCTGGGACTGAGCTTTCAGAGAACCGTGCATCTGAACTTCAAGGTCCCTGTGTTTCCCTACACTCTTTAAGGCCTTACCATATATCATGAAACTCCTACCTTGATTTGACTTTCCAAAATTCAAGACTTCACACTTATCTGTATTAAACTCCATTTGCCATTTCTTAGCTCATTTCCCCAGCTCCAACAAAGATCAAAGAAAATTGCAGCACAAGAACGGTCCCTCTGCCCCTCTAAGCTTGCACCGATCCAGATCCTCAATCTAAACCTGTTGCCTATTTTCTAAGGATTTATATCCCTCTGCTCCCTGCCCATTCATTTATCTGTCTAGATATATCTTAAATGACACTATTATGTGCGCTTCTACCACCTCCGCTGGCAACGCATTTCAGGCACACACCACCCTCTGTGTAAAGAACTTTCCACGCATATATCCCTTAAACTTTTTCCCCCTCACCTTGAACTCATGACCCCTCGTAATTGAGACCCCCACTCTAGGAAGAGGCTTCTTGCTATCCACCCTGTCTTTACCTCTCATGATTTTGTAGACCTCAGTCAGGTTCCCCCTCAACCTCCCTCTTTCTGATCAAGTTCCTGCTGCAATTTCTGATAACCTTCCTTACCGTTTACAATCCCTCCTATTTTATTCTTACTTGAAAGCTTACTTAACATGCCTTGGACATTCTCATCCAAAGCATTGATTTAGATAACAAACAGGAATGGGCCCAGCACTGACTTCTGAGGCTCTCCGCTAGTCACAGGCCCCCAGTCCAACAAACATGCTTTCACTATTTCCCTCTGCTTCCTACCATCAAGCCAATTGTGTATCTAATTTGCCAGTTCCCCCTGATTCCATGCGATCTAACCTTCCAGAGCAGCCTAGCATGTGGAATCGTATCAAAAGCCTACTGAAATCCATCTACCACTGTGCCCTCGTCAACCTTCCTGGTCACTTCATCAAAGAACTCTAATAAATTTGTGAGGCATGATCTCCTATTCCTAATCAAACCTTGTCTTTGCAAATGCATGTATATGTAATCTCTCGGAATCTTCTCAGGTAACCTACATACCAAAAATGTTAGGCTTACTTGTCTATCGTTCCCAGGTTTTTCTTTGCAGCCTGTCTTGAATAAGGGCATAGCATTCGCAATCGTCCAGTCTTCTGGGACCTCACCCGTGGCTAATGATTAGATTAGATTAGATTAGATTAGATTACTTACAGTGTGGAAACAGGCCCTTCGGCCCAACAAGTCCACACTGCCCCGCCGAAGCGCAACCCACCCATACCCCTACCTTTACCCCTTACCTAACACTATGGGCAATTTAGCATGGCCAATTCACCTGACCTGCACATCTTTGGACTGTGGGAGGAAACCGGAGCACCCGGAGGAAACCCACGCAGACACGGGGAGAATGTGCAAACTCCACACAGTCGCCTGAGGCGGGAATTGAACCCGGGTCTCTGGCGCTGTGAGGCAGCAGTGCTAACCACTGTGCCACCGTGCCGCAAAAATATCAGCCAGGGCCCCTGCAATTTCTTCTTTCGCCTATTGCAGTGTTCTTTGATATATCTGGTCAGGACCAGGAGATTTATCCACCTTCATACACTCTATTCTTCGAATACCTGCTCTACTGTGATATGGCCCTCAATGTTGCGCTGACCTGAGTTGGGGTAAACATTTCTGGCATCCTGTTGTTATTTAAGGAACTTGACTCATTCATTCCTGCTGTCAAACACTGGATCCAGTATTTGGAAAGAATGCATTATTTTTTCCAGGATAGTGACATTGAGGTAGTTGAAAAACAATGAGTAAATCTTCTCCCAGCTTGTGTGGACCTTAGCTTTTTCGGTTATTAGGAGCCTAACTTTCCCTGAGGCACCAGGTACTAAAACCTTTCAAGAGTTGACAGATTTAGTTAAGGAATATTGCAAACCCAAACCACCTCTAATTCTGAGATGCTATTGGTTTTACTTGACAATTCGTGAATCGAGGAATCCATGTTGGGATTTTTGACTAGGTTAAGATGATTGGCAGATACATGTGACTATGGTTTAATCCTTAATGAGATGCTGAGAACCATTTGGTATGTGGGATTAATTATGTAACCATGCCAAAGTGTTTACTAGCTGAAACTTAATTAGACGACAAACAGGTAGGACAACTGACTTTATCACTTGAAAATGTGGCAAGTGGAGCATATGAGTTTCCAGAATTAGATGCCCTCATCAGTCCGACTGAGATTGGGGAACACCACTTGATTGATGGCAATTGCATAGCCTCACCCAGGACATAACCCTGATCAGAGGGATTTTGGGTTGGCCAACAGCAAAATCCCAAAACAAAGCCAAGCTTTGGTCAAACAGTTAAATTTTTTTCGAGGATCTGGGCTGGCAAGTTGCTGCCGGTATACGGACTTGAGACAGCAGAAGAGTCCCACTAAACGTAAGTTGAGTAAGATAACTCCTAGACCGATAGTCAGGACAGTGCACACCCTGGAAAGTCCACCTGCATCTAGTTTGGAACAGTTTGAATTGTTTAGCAACATCCAAATCAGAACAATCAAAGCAAATGTCTGGTTAAAGGTTCACCCGGTACTAATGCAGCGTGGCCATTTCAATGGTCGCAGAACCAGCCTTTAACAAAATTTGCTCTGGACACCAACTACTAAGTTTGCACAAGACCTTGGCTAGACTGAGAACCTATGTCCAGGATCTTTATAGATTAAGGGTGCAACTTCTGTTCCAGTCTCTTAGGAGAAGCAGCTGGTTCAGTTATCACTGTTTGCAGTAAAAGGCTCAGGCCCAAGTTTGATACCGTGAAATTGGTTGAGAAAGATCTATCTAGATTGGCTCAACGTTTTGATAAGAAAATGGCTGCCTGAGTGAAGGCTTAATTAAAACCCAGAAGTTTTTCTGGAAAGTCTCGGGACTATCAAAAGAACCAAAGCCACCTTGCATGTTAATCCAGAAGCAATTCCATGATTCTGCCCTGTGCCATTTGTGACATGGGCAAATGTAGAGGCAAAATTAGAAGGCTCCAAAACAAAGATATCATCAAACCGGTCCAATTTGCAGAATGGACAGTACTGGCCTTACCGATTGTGAAGCTTAATGGATCACTTAACATTTGTGGAGATTTTAAGCTAAGGGTAAATCATTTTTGCATTTTGGATAAATAGCAGATAAATCCCTCACATAGCGGATTTATACATCAAGCTGGTAAGGTGGCTGTCCCTCACAAAGCTGGACATGAGAAATGTACACTTCCAATTGCAGTTAAATGAGGATATCCTGAAATATCCTACAATTAATACCCAAAAGGATTTGTACCAATATACAAGACCACCATTTGGGGTATCAACAGCCTGTGCTATTTTCCAGCAGTCAATGGAGAACATTTTAAAAGGTCTACCCCACTTGCCATTTATCCAGATGACATACTAATGACAGGGAAAACCAAGAAGGAGCACTTACAGAACTTGGACGTAGTCCTTAGATGTTTCTGACAGGAAAAAATGTGTGTTCAAGCACCCCCAGTGACTGACTTGGGCTACAGAGTCAACAAGACCATGTTACACCCATTGGACAATCAAATGAGGGCCATCAAAGTTGCACTGGCTCCCACATCTGTAGCTTAACGTCTTTTCTTGGGCTGGTACCTTATTACGGAAAGGTCATATATAACCTGTCATCCATCCTGTCACCTTTGCATCAACTCTTAAAAAAAGGTTCAGCCTTGGAAATGGTTACATAGATGGAAATGTGTTGCTGGAAAAACGCAGCAGGTCAGGCAGCATCTAGGGAACAGGAGAATCGACGTTTCGGGCATTAGCCCTTCTTCAGGAATGATTCCTGAAGAAGGGCTAATGCCCGAAACATCGATTCTCCTGTTCCCTAGATGCTGCCTGACCTGCTGCGTTTTTCCAGCAACACATTTCCATCTCTGATCTCCAGCATCTGCAGACCTCACTTTCTCCCGAAATGGTTACATAGCCAAGCCATAGCTTTCAGCGAAGTGAAGAAACAGCTATCATTGCCTAAGGTGTTAGCACACTATGATCCCAAGTGAGATCTGGCATTGAAATATGACCCCCCCCCCGACAATGTCAGGGTTGTATTAGCTTATGGGTGGCCCAATAAAGTATTCAGGGTTTTGGCTAATGTGGAGTGTAAATGTACCCAGATAGAGAAGCAAGTTTTTGTGGTCATATTTGGAGTGAAGAAGTTCCACCAATACATTTACGGATGTAAATTTGTAATAGTAACGGAACACCAACCCCTGTTAGGTCGACTTAACATAGAACATAGAACAATACAGCACAGAACAGGCCCTTCGGCCCACGATGTTGTGCCGAACATTTGTCCTAGCTTAAGCACCCATCCATGTACCTATCCAATTGCCACTTAAAGTTCGCCAATGATTCTGACTCTGCCACTCCCACAGGCAGCGCATTCCATGCCCCCACCATTCCCTGGGTAAAGAACCTACCCCTGACATCTCCCCTATACCTTCCACCCTTCACCTTAAATTTATATCCCCTTGTAACACTCTGTTGTACCTGGGGAAAAAGTTTCTGATTATCTACTCTATCTATTCCCCTGATCATCTTATACACCTCTATCAATTCACCCCTCATCCTTCTCCGTTCCAATGAGAAAAGGCCTAGCACGCTCAACCTATCCTCGTACAACCTATTCTCCATTCCAGGCAACATCCTGGTAAATCTTCTCTGCACCCTCTCCAAAGCTTCCACATCTTTCCTAAAGTGAGGCAACCAGAACTGCACACAGTACTCCAAATGTGGCCTAACCAAAGTCCTGTACAGCTGTAACATCACTTCACGACTCTTGAATTCAATCCCTCTGCTAATGAACGCTAATACACCATAGGCCTTCTTACAAGCTCTATCCACCTGAGTGGCAACTTTCAAAGATCTATGAACATAGACCCCAAGATCCCTCTGCTCCTCCACCTTACTAAGAACCCTACCGTTTACCCTGTATTCCGCATTCTTATTTGTCCTTCCAAAATGGACAACCTCACACTTGGCAGGGTTGAACTCCATCTGCCACTCCTCAGCCCAGCTCTGCATCATATCTAAGTCCCTTTGCAGCCGACAACAGCCCTCCTCACTATCCACAACTCCACCAATCTTCATATCATCTGCAAATTTACTGACCCACCCTTCGACTCCCTCTTCCAAGTCATTAATAAAAATTACAAACAGCAGAGGACCCAGAACTGATCCCTGCGGAACTCCACTTGTAACTGGGCTCCAGGCTGAATATTTACCATCTACCACGACTCTCTGACTTCGACCGGTTAGCCAGTTATCAATCCAACTGGCCAACTTTCCCTCTATCCCATGCCTCCTGACTTTCCGCAGAAGCCTACCATGGGGAACCTTATCAAATGCCTTACTAAAATCCATGTATACTACATCCACTGCTCTACCCTCATCCACATGCTTGGTCACCTCCTCAAAGAATTCAATAAGACTTGTAAGGCAAGACCTACCCTTCACAAATCTGTGCTGGCTGTCCCTAATCAAGCAGTGTCTTTCCAGATACTCATAAATCCTATCCTCAGTACCCTTTCCATTACTTTGCCGACCACCGAAGTAAGACTAACTGGCCTGTAATTCCCGGGGTTATCCCGATTCCCTTTTTTGAACAGGGGCACAACATTCGCCACTCTCCTGTCCCCTGGTACCACTCCTGTTGACAGTGAAGACGAAAAGATTATTGCCAACGGCTCTGCAATTTCCTCTCTTGCTTCCCACATAATCCTAGGATCTATCCCGTCAGGCCCGGGGGACTTGTCTATCCTCAAGTTATTCAAAATGTCCAACACATCTTCCTTCCTAACAAGTATCTCCTCTAGCTTACCAGTCCATTTCACACTCTCCTCTTCAACAATACGGTCCCTTTCGTTTGTAAATAAGGAGGACCACGCAGTACTGCCCAGGGCTTCAGGCCGAATTCAGTGATAGTCTCTCATACTAAGTGCATATAGTTACAAGTTGGAACACTATCCGGGAGGCAAAGTAGTGAATGTAGATGCATTGAGCCACCTCCTGCTGGTGGATACACCACTGATGGTACCCTCACTGAGTCCATTCGGTTTTACATTTTCTGGACACACATCCAGTCATAGATGACAATATCACACATTGGACACAGAAAGATCTGATCTTGGCAAAAGTGAAACAGTTGGTGGTGATGGGAGAAATGAAAAGGCATAGACACAATGGTTGGGCTGTACCCAGAGTGCCAACAAGGACAAAATTTACTGCCAGCACCTCACCTACATTCATACGAATAACTAGTTAAACCATGGGCTCAGTTACAAGTCAAATATGCAGGTCTTTTCATGGTTCTTAGTCATTGTGGGCACCCAATCAAGGTGTCTGGATGTGTATAGACTTCATTTGACAAACATGGGGACGATGATAGAAAACCATGCACCTCTTTTGCAACACATGGTTTCCCGGAAGTGTTGGTCACAGATAACGTGCGGTGTTCAACAAATTAGGACAGTTCTATGCTATGCATCATCCAATGGTCTGGCAGAAAGAGCAGTCCAAAGGTTGAAGGCAATCGTAAAGAAACAACGCAGCACTTCCGTAGATACCAAACTCTTCCCGTTCCTGTTTATTTATAGGACCACCCATCGTACAGGTATAGCTGAATTGCTAATGAGGACTCCGCACCAGGTTAAATCTGATTTTCCCGGACCGGGGACAGGGTGGGGTGAAATGGAATCAAGAATGCCAATGCTGGACACAACACTATGCTCAGCAAGAAAGGCAGTTTACTTCAGGGGCCCAAAATTTGGTGTAGAAACCACAGGAATGGTCCTGCATGGGTAATAGACATGGTCGATTCAAGGTCAAGTCGAATAAGGTATAAAGTTTGAATAGGAATAATAGTTTTGAACAAGCACTGAAAGCTGCAAACTTGCAAACAGTGTGGGAGCTCCTTGATAGCATTTCTGACATCTGGTGTCTGTGGGTTCTCCATCTCTGTCGAGCGTTGAAGATACATCGGTAGCTGAGTGGACACAGTGGACGTGATGCCATTGCAGTCTGAAGAAAATGAATTTCTTCTAAGGTGCTTCAGACACAAGAGGTGAGTTAATGTGCATTACACACCACCCATATCAGAGACAGAGTTGGAGGAGCCTGACCTGGTGTTACAAAAAAAATGATGTGGCCTATGTCCTCAGACTCGGAGGGGGAGGGATTTAGTGACTGTACAGAAGTCTGCTAGGTGGACCTCAGAGAATATGAGTTCTCTGATTGGAGCTATTATTCTGTTCCAGTCCGAGAGCCCTGGTGGACACATAAGAACAGGAGTGCCAGACATCCTGTTCACTTTGAGAGCTGAGTCTGAGGGAGCTAGATCAGTGTCAAGGACCCTTCATGCGTAAGTAAAGGATGACCTGGGAAACCAGTATCTGTGGAGTTATTTCATTAGTCAAGCTTTGTATTTAAAAGATGCTTCCTGTTACCTTTGCTGTGTTGCCAATCACAGTAAATTGTGTCCCTTGGTTCCCAATCTTTCCATAATTTCTGCCTGGTCTTGGATCATAGAACATAGAACATTACAGTGCAGTACAGGCCCTTTGACCCTCAATGGTGCGCCGACCTGTGAAACCAATCTGAAGCCCATCTAGTCTACACTATTCCATTTATTTATCCAATGACTATTTAAATGCCCTTAAAGTTAGCGAGTCTACTTCTGTTGCTGTTGCAACAAGTAATATTATTAGTTTTTCCATGGTATTCATGTAACTGAAGTTCCTCATCACTGTATAGACACAATTTATTTTGCCTCTCTAATCCTAATGACCAATCTAGTGAAACTTTATGTACTGTTTTCAATGCAAGTATTATACCCTGTTAAAAATGGAGACAAAACTGTGACAGTAGTTCAGATGTAGTCTCACCAAAGACATGTATAACCCTATATAAGACTCCATAATTCTTGTAATTCAGTTACCTTGCAATAAATGTCAATATGCCATATAGTTTCCTATTTCTTTGCTGTATTTGCATGCTCTTTACCTACAATCCTTAATTGGTTGTACTTTCTGAATGTCAACATTTTCAAGTTTACCTCCTTCAAAAACATACTGTTTTTCTATTATTATCATCAATGTCATGAACTGTACACTTCTCCATATTATTTTCATTGAGGAATGATGGTCTTGCGATGGAGGGAGTGCAGTGAAGGTTGACTAAATTGATTCCTCAGATTTCATGACTTACGTATGAGGAGAGGTTGATTTGGTGAGGATTGTATTCATTGGAGTTTAGACAAATGAGAGGGGATCTCACAGGGCTAGACAGGTTAGATGCAGGAAAGATATACCTGATGGTGAGAACTCCAGAACTGGGGGTAATAGTCTATGGATAGGGGGTAAACCTTATAAGAATGAGATGAGGAGAAATTTATTAACCCAGAAAGTGGTAAGCTTGTAGAATTCAAAAGACAGAAAGTGATTGAAGTCGAACGTATGTTTTCAAGACGGCATTAGACATAGCTGTTGTGGCTAAACGGATCAATGGATATGGGGGAGGATGGAGTTAGGCACTGAGCTTGATGATCAGTCATGATCATATTGAATAGCAAAACAACCTGTTGTTGCCAAATGGCCCAATCCTGTTCCTATCTTCTGTGTTTCTCTGTGAAAATCCATATGCCACCTTCTTACCCACTTACTTAACTGAAGGGCCTGTTTCCACACTGTAATGTAATCTAATGTAATCTAAAAAAAAAATCTGTTAGTCTCTTTGCAACCTTTTCCTATTATGCTCATTGCTTGCATTTCCACCTAGCTTAGTACTGTCAGCAAACGTTTGTGTCCTGTTTGGTTCTTGTCCAATAGTCACTTTTCTAGTATGCTAATATTTATTCCCAATTCCATGGACCTTTATATATTAACCTTTTGTGAGGAAATTTATTGAACGTCCTTTGGATTTCCAAGTACATTACATTATCGGGTTGCAGTTTATATGTCCCACACCCAAGAAAACCCTCTAATTTGTCAACCCAGTTTCCATTTTGTAGAAACCATAGTGACTTTGTCCAATCATGCGATGATTTTCTATGTGCATTTTAAAAACTTCCTTCATAACAGATTCCACCATTATTCTGATAACTGACATTAAATTTATTGGTATGTAAATTCTCTGTTTCCCGCTCCTTCCTATTTTGAATAGATCTTCTGGGATCATTGTAGAACTTAACTCAACTTAGAAAGTAATAATCACACAGCCATGATCACCACAACTATATATTTTAAAACTATAGTATGTAGATCATTAATCTGTGAATTTGTTGAATCTTAGTCCCTTGAGCTTCTCCAGTATAGTTTTTTCTATGACAAGATTAAGTAACTAAATTACCTTGGTCTTTTGAGCCCTTACGTTGCTGTTCATTTCTTGTGTGTAATTCCTGTTTTCCGTGATAAAGCTGGACTCAACAACAACATCTTTGTTATTTTCATAATTCCATGATAATTTCTCTGGCCTATGCCTGTATGGGACCAACATTTACTTAAGTTATTCTCCTCTTTTTCATGGATTTACCAATGCTCTTCCAATCTGGTTTTATTTTTCTGGCCAGTTGTATTCTAGTTATTCACTATTTGTCAACTATTGCAGACCCTTTGCTGGTTTATGAAATAGCTTCAATCCGCAAACTTTATAATATTCTTTGCAATAATATAAGACCCTCACATTTAATATAACACTACTCCTAACATTCTTACTATTATATCCTTAGGATTTTTTTGTTGAGTTTTAGTTTTATTAATAAAATATATTTTTGATGCTTTCTTTTAATTCTTTACCACGTTACCAGACCAAACCACGCACCCCACCCCCCCACTTCAGATATGTCAAGGAGATAGCTTTTATCTTATTTAAAGGTAAGTGTAAGGTGCTGTGTTCCACATGTAATTTGATTGGTAATGCTACCCAGCTTTATACAAAACACGCTGTATTCTTACACCCAGTAAGAAAATGCAAACAAAAGAAAGAAGAATTGGTATAACTTTAACTCTATTGGAAAAATTAACATGGTAATAGATTACTTAACTATTAAACAGCAACTGTTCCAATATAGTGACATCCCAGAAATATACCCCTAGTAAGATAGGTTGTCTCACATGCAGTGTTTCTCCAATCCAGGAGAAAAGAACACCAAGAGAAAATTGTGGCAGAGAGAGAGAGAGACCTCCACATTAGTTTAACAGCTTCCACAGCCAACTTCAAAACTCCAACAACTACTGAAAGCCTAACTAAAACTCTGTTTCTCTGGGAGCCTGACTCTATCCATTCATGCTGCTTCTATTGTTCTCACTTAAAGCCTCACAAGATGTTTACTTTATTGGCTTGGAAGGGATAATTCGGCACCTCTGGCTCAAAGCCTTCCTTCAAAAAAGACTAAAACAAAATACACCTCTCAAAGCCATAGTATCGTCACATCATTTATCCCATCAATCTTCGCCAGCTCTCCCTTCATACCAAAGTAATATGCTTTGCTAAACTTAAGATTCTTGCTTGAAATTACATTCTTTGCTGCTAACATCCAGCTGGAACTAGAACCAGAGACATTCATTTAATTCATCAACTAATTCTTTGAGCATCTCTTAAATCCTAGTTATCAATGTTTGCAAAGCTACAGGAAATACTAATCTGACAGCTAAATTTGGCAGTTGCAGTTTCAATGAAATTAATGTATAGTCAGGAACTTCCCAGGACCTTTGTCCTCTTGGATTATAGCTCCTATTATGTTTCTCAATAAAGGTACTTTTAATCCTGTTGGATTTATTTTTGGTTTGCAAAGGGATTTATTTTGTTTTTGTTTATGTCAGCTTCAAGTCAAAATTAATTGATAATATTTTTATTGGTTCAGTTTTTGATTAGGAGAACCTCATCTCTCATGAGACCTCAGTCTAAATTATATAGCATGCATAGTACTTGATTTCAGAGTACAAATACGGTTTGGCTGAATTCTAATAATGTATGGAAGTTTCCTGTCATGTAAGCATAAAAACATCCACAAGACAATGTATATTTTTACCACACCGCACAATGTGTATGCCACAACTTTCAGTGTGTATCATCAATTCATTAAAGAAAAATTGCCTTTAAATACTTTGTGGCTGCAAGTTAAATAAACTAAATAATTGCTGAAACCAAAAGAAATATGCAAGTCCAAAATAACCAGAATGGAAATAATGATGTACCAAAAGGTACTTTTCAAATTCAGATAACATCAAAAATGTGAAGATCAGTAGGTTTTAGATATAATGTCTGTGTGTAGTGCACAGTCATCTTTGTGCATAGCTTTAGGGCAGACTGAATGATGCATCCTTTCTTATTCAGATGTTACTTGTATTATATTTCCCTTGGCTAAGATGGACACTTTGCATCACACACATTCAAGATTGTATGAAGTTCGAATTAGCATAAAAGTTGAGTCTCATGCAAAACATTTGCAAAACTCTTCACTGTTTTATTTTATTCTTGTGTCTCCACAACTTGTTTCGCTTTTCAACCGTTCTAATCTGTTAACTGTTCACAGTTTGAGTGATCTAACTTGTTTAGTTTTCTGATATCTTCATCTCACACTTGTGAATCTGCAACCAGTAACCAGCATGTTAGGATCTTACCACTATACCAGCTTATTTTGCTGAAGCTCCATAATGCAGTATAACCACTTCAAATGTCTAAAACAGTACAGGTACCAATTCCAAAACTTTGGTTTGTGCACATATATTCTTTGTTTTCTTTGAAAATTGCTTTTGCTCTGAGGTCTTTCTAAGATTTCCCATTGATTGTTCCTGGCCTTTCATCACTGAAGAAATTAACACTTTTTGTAATATACAGAACAGTCTCTTCTCCATATGTTACAATGAGCACAAATCTGTTCATCAGGAATTCCGATAAAGAGTATGATAATATTGTTTATGCACCAGAATTTAAAATCTACTTGCAATCCATTGTACATCAGAAATATGGGTAAATATAATAAAAAGAGCAAATAAGGCCTAAGTTCCCAGTGATACATTGTCCCAAAAGAACCTTGCTGGTTATTTTTGGGGAAGGAGTTACTCATTCTGATTTTGACAAAAAGCTGCTTTATCTCAGCAGCTCACAAACATGATGAAAGCATACTCAGCACATTCCTGGAGCCTACATTTTCAAATCTTGTCCTCATTTTCTTTCTTTCCTTCCCTTTCTTCATGTTTTCCCAGCTTATTGTCTGTGTTGAATCAGGGATAGAGAAAGTACTATTTGAAGCTCATTTTTGCCTCTGTAATTTAATCAGGAAGTGCACTATGATAATCCCTTGGGAAAGAAAATGGTTTATACTCTATTATATGTTTTATCGCTCCCTGTGGACACACATGGCTTTGTTGCCTCCAATTAATGGCATGATTGAAATGTTGGTCATCGATTATTGGAATCATGTGCTAACATTGTATGGTGTAGGAATGACAACAATATCTATTTCACTCTAATTTTTTAAGATTGATCATTAAAGGTGTACTAAAGTTGTCACTGAGATTTTAAAACTTTGGCATCTTTTTAGATTTGTCTCAGAGTTATTGTATTGCATTAAGAACTTAGTTTGGTAATTATAGTTTCAAAGATAATGGATTTGTTCTGATAGTCTTGAAAAATGAATTTAGTCAATTAAATTTAGCACTCCTGCACTTCCGTTCTATGACTGTACTATGCTTGAAAGGAATGCAGGATGGAGAATTAGTATTCTGATGGAGCATGACTTCCCTTTGTGGGAATTGAAATTGCACAAAAAATGAAATTTTAGTTGAGAAAGTTCCAGGCAAGTTATCAGTAAGGAATATTGAATTTTAATTTCATATTATTAAACTAACAAATATGTCCAAAAACATTTTGCTCAGTTGAGACAATAATGATCTATTTTGTAAAACATCACCAAAGAGGCATGTTTTATACTATATTGGGTTTGTCATCAAGATGAAAGAGTTATACTTGTTATTTTAGCATTCTGCAGTGTCAGATCCCTCATGTAATTTACACTGTGTTGTAGTACATGGTCTTTGGGAGGAATGGTCGCCTTGGAGTTTGTGCTCAGTTACCTGTGGGAGAGGATCGAGAACCAGATCTCGGATGTGCGTTGCTCCACAACATGGAGGGAAAGCGTGTCAGGGTCCAGAGCTCCAAACCAAGCTCTGCAACATTGCACTCTGCCCTGGTTGGTATAAATATTTATTTCAATTGTGTGTCTCTTCAGAATGTTTTTTTTGAGGGTAGGACCATTTCTTGCATTTTTAGGGACAGGGTTGACAGCACAAAGAAATTAAAATCAGTCTTCATGCAGGTTGAATTATTACAACAAACTATTTCATTGAAGAAGCCTGAAAGAATTTTGATTTATTATGTATGTTGAAAAAAATTTAGAGTCATAGAGTTACACAGCACAGAAAGAGACTCATCTGCTCTGAATAGACATCCCAATCTGACCTAGTCCCATTTGCCAGATTTGGCCCATATCCTTCTAAACCTTTCCTATTTGTTAAAAAATCACATAACACCAAGCTGCGGTCCAACAGGTTTATTTTTAATCACTAGCTTTTGAGAAGCAGCACTTCAAAAGCTAATGATGCCAAATAAACCTGTTGGACTACAACCTGGTGTCATGTGATTTTTAACTTTGTCCACCCAGACCAACACCAGCACCTCCAAATCATTTCCTTTTCATGTATTATCAAATCTCTTTTAAATGTTATGATTGTACTCACCTCCACCACTTTCTCTGGCAATTCATTCTATACACGTCCTACCCTCTTATGAAAAAAATACTTCTCAGGTCCTTTTAAAAACTTTCCCCTCTCACCTTAAACCTATGTCCTTTAGTTTAGGACTCCCCTACCTGGGGAAAAAAAACAATCCATGCCCCTCATGACTTTATAAACCTCTATAAGGTCACCCCTCGGTCTCCGATGCTCCAAGGAAAAAAAACCTCAGCCTATTCAGCCTCTCTCTATAGCTCAAACCTCTAGTCCCAGCAACATCCTTGTAAACCTTTATTGCACCCTCTTAAGTTTAACTACATCCTTCCTATAGAAGGGTGACCAGAATTGTACAGTATTTTGAAAGTGGCCTCACCAATGTCCAGTATAGCTACGACATGACATCCTAACTCCTATAACTTGGTGTTCTAAACAATGAGGGAAGTGTGCCAAATCCCTTCTTCACTACCCTGTCTACCTGCGACTCCACTTTTAAGAAACTATGCACCTGCACTCCTAAGTCTCTTTGTTCAGCAACACTTGCCAGAGCCTTAACATTAACTGTATCAGTCCTACTATGATTTACTGTACCAAAATGCAACACATCACATTTATCTAATTTAAACTCAATCTGCCACTCCTTGGCTCTTTGACCCATATGATCAAGGTTCCGTTGGACCCTGAGATAAACTTCTTCACTGTCCTCTACATCTACTTTGTGTCACCTGCAAATGTGCTAAGCATATGTCCTGTATTCAAATCCAAATAATTCATATAAATGACAAAAAGCTATCCCAGTACTGATCCTTGTGGCACACCATTGGTCATGGGCCTCCAGTTCGAAAAGCAACTCTCTACCACTATCTTCTATTTCCTCTTTTCAAGCCAATTTTGTACCCAATTGGCTATCTCACCTTGGATCTCATGTGATCTCACCCTATGACCCTGCTATTGCAGAACCTTGTTGAACGATTTGCTGGAGTCCATATATACAAAGTCAGCTGCTCTGTCTTCATCAATCCTCTTTGTCACCTCTTCAAAAAAACTCAATCAAGTTAGTGAGACATGAATTCCCATGCACAAAGCATGCTAACTATCTCTAATCAGTCCTTGTCTTTCCAAGTGCATGTAAATCCTGTCCCTCAGAATCCCCTCCAATAATGTACGCATTACTGACGTAAGGCTCACCAGTCTATAGTTCCCTAGCTTTTCCTTATCACCTTTCTTAAATAATGGCACCACATTAGCTAACCTACAGTCTTCTGGCAGCTCACCTGTAGCTGTTGATAATACAAATATCTCAGCAAGGGTCCCAGCAATCTTTTCCCTAGCTTCCCCCAGAGTTCTACAGCACACCTGATCAGGTCCCGGTGATTTATCCATGTTTTAAGACTCCACCACATTCCTCCTCAGTAATATGAACTCTTTTCAAGACATCACTATTTACTTCCCGAAATTCCCTAGCTTCCATGGCATTCTCTACAGTATTTACTGATGTGAAATATTTGTTCAGAATCTCACTCATCTCCTGTGGTTCCACACATAGTCAGCCACATTGATCTTTAAGGGCCCTATTCTCTTCCTGGTTACTGTTTGCCCTTACTGTATTTATAGAATCTCTTTGGATTATCCTTAACATGATTTGCCAAAGCTATCTTATGTCCCCTTTTTGCCCTCCATATTTCCGTCTTAAGTGTACTTCTACTGCCCTTATACTTGTCTCGGTATTCACTCAATTCCAGCTGTCTATCTACCTCCTTTTTTCTTGATCAGAGCCTCAATTTCTCTAGTTATCCAGCATTCTACACCTACCAGCCTTGCCCTTCACATTAACAGGAATTTTCTGTCTCTGAACTCTCATGATCTCATCCTTAAAGGTCTTCCATTTCCCAACTGTCCAATTACCTGCCAATAACCTTCCCAATCAACTTTTGAAAGTTCTTGTCAAAATTGGCCATCAAAATTGGCCTTACTCCAACTTAGAACTTTAACTTTTTGACCAATTCTATCCTTTTCCATAACTATTTTAAAACTAATAGAATTATGATTACTTGACCCAAAGTGCTCTCCATTATCACTTGTCCTGTTTTATTTCCGAAAAGATCAAGTATTGCTTCTTCTATAGTAGGTACATCCACATATTGAATAAAAAAATGTGTTCTTGTACACACTTAACAAATTCCACACTTAACAAAGCCCTTAACATATGACAGTCCCAGTCTATGTTTGGAAAGTTTTAAATCCCCTACCTTATTCAGATGTGATTTGGAGAAACCGGTGTTGGACTGGGGTGTACAAAGTTAAAAATCACACAACACCAGGTTATAGTCCAACAGGTTTAATTGGAAGCACTAGCTTTCGGAGCACTGCTCCTTCATCAGGTGGTTGTCCTGATGAAGGACCAGCGTTTCAAAAGCTACTCCTTCCAATTAGATCTGTTGGACTATAACCTGGTGTTGTGTGATTTTTAACTTTATTCAGATGTGTTTCATTAACCTTAATTTATGCTAATAGCGAGATGAACTGCAAAACACTTTCTGTTATCTGAACAAAGCTGACACTATTGAACACATTTGACAGTGGTATCCTTTATAATCTCTTTTGAAAAGAGACTTGAACTCTGAACTGCAAATTGTTTGTCGATTTTATTAACATGTCTGATGTAATATTTTCTCAATACATTTTTAGGGGCGAAGTTGCCTAACCATTTAAAATATTTTAAAATTGTTATTCATTTCTTAATTCTGATCTTCTTGAATGGACGAGATAATTTTGAGCTCTTCCACTTAGTATATTGGATCTCCTTAGTATATTAGATGGATAAAGAACTGGCTGGACAACAGGAGACAAAAAGTAGCAGTGGAAGGGAATTTCTCAAAATGGAGAACTATGAATAGTGGTGTTTCACAGGGATCTGTGTTGGGACCACTGTCGCTTGTGATATACATAAATGATCTGGAGGAAGATATAGGTGGTCTGATTAGCAAGTTTGCAGATGACACTAAGGTTGGTGGAGTAGTAGATAGTGAAAGGGGACTGTCATAGAATACAGCAAAATTTAGATAGTTTCGGGAGTTGGGCAGAGAATTGGTAGATGGAGTTCAAACCGGGCAAATGCGAGGTGATGCATTTTGTAAGATCCAATTCAAGAGTGAACTATACAGTAAATAGAAAAGTCCTGGGAAAATTGATATACAGAGAGATCTAGGTATTCAGGTCCATTGTACCATGAAGGTGACAAGGCATGTCGATAGAGTGGTCAAGAAGGCATACGGCATGCTTTCCTTCATTGGATGGGCTATTGAGTACAAGAGTTGGCAGATTATGTTACTGTTGTATAAGACTTTGGTTCAGCCACATTTGGAATACTGCATACTGTACTGGCCACCGCCTTACCAATAGATTGTGGATGCTTTGGGGAGGGTGCAGAGGAGGTTCACCAGGATGTTGCCTGGTATGGAGGGTGCGAGCTATGAAGAGAGGTTGAGTAGATTAAGATTATTTTCATTAGAAAGACAATGGTTGAGGAGGAACCTGATTGAAGTCTACAAAATCATGAGAGGTATAGATGGGACAGATAGCAAGAAGCCTTTTCCAAGAGTGGGAGACTCAATTACTAGGGGGTCATAAGTTCAAAGTGAGGGGAAAAGTTTAGGGGAGATATACATGGAAAGTTCTTTACTCAGGTCGTGGGTGCCTGGAGCGCATTGCCATTGGAGGTGGTAGAAGCGGGCATGATAGCATCATTTAAAAGGTATTTGGACAGATACGTTAATGGGAAGGAGCAGAGAGATACAGACCCTTAGAAAATAGGCGGCAGGTTTAGATAGGGATCTGGATCAGCACAAGCTTGAAGGGCCGAAGAGCCATTTCCTGTGCTGTAATTTTCTTTGTTCTTTGTACTAAAAGGAAGCAAAATACAGAGACTGTTAGAAATGGCATACAGACTGTGCAGCATTCCTGGAAAGATAAAAAAAAGCTAACATTTCACGTTGAGACCTTTCATCAGAAATGAAAATAGCAAGGATGCAACAGGTCTTAAAACAAGTGCAGAGCTAGTGATCAAAGGTGGAGAGAATGAGGATGCTGATAATCTTCTGCTAGTAGTGCTTACTGCTTCTCCAAATCCATTTTTTGCTTCTATACTTATTTCATTATTATCCCCTTTCAATTGCACAATTATCCCTCTTGTTATTAAATCATTCCTCTTTTCACTTTATCACAATGCTTCCCTTTTGTTCTTTCCTTCATTCTCCTCATTCCTTTCCTTGCCTCTATAGTTGCTTAAGAACTATTACATCTCTAAATTCTTCCAGTTCTGATGTCAACATCTCTTCCTCTGGCCTCAGTTCTGCCTGGTCTGTTGTGCATTTCCAGTATTCACTGTTCTAATTTCTGATAACCAGTATTTGAAAGGTTTCACTTTTGTTTATTTGAACAATGTTTTACCTGAGAGCTGGTTTCAATCCATTCTACCACTCATTAACAGCAACTTCTATTGTATTTATTCAGTTTGTAATTGAAGTGATGCGATGTGTCTGTTTAGAAGTTTAGTGTATTTCAGTGCTTTTTGACTTAGTGATTTCTTTCTTTATAAATTATTGTTACTTAAAGCTGAGCAATTCATTTTTATTTATGCCACAAAAATACTTGAATAGAAAAGTTTCATTGATTGTAGCCTCAGAAAACGTCTATAATTTGTAAAATTAAAAAATGATAATTTTATATATGTATAAGATGATAAATGAAGTATTAATTTGGTATTTGGTATCTAATTATACACTATAGATCAGGGCAACAGAGCCATAGATTTTCTTGTGCCTTATTGCTTTTTAAACTGGTTTTATCAAAGGTAAATAGAATATTTATGACCTTTTCTGCATGTTTGGTTTATAGCAAACCTCAATAATTTCTGCTCCATTTTACCTTCTCTTAGTTAAAAATGAGATTATTTGTGATTATTACCAGTACTTTTTCCTTCATTCATGTCCATTGTTCTATTACTGTACAAGTTGGCTTTGCCAGGAAAACAACAGGGGAATCTTACTGGAGACAGCTAAATTGAGTGAATCCAAGAGAAGCATACATTTTGATATTAGTAATTTAACATTGGTGGGGTGGGGCTTGAACAATCTGGCGTTTTCCTCTACTCACAGACACTCCTCTCAATTACACTGGGCAATCAAGGTTCAACCTTATTGCTTTTTTTTGTGAGTGTTTATTTCATATATATGACAGTAACAATGCTATATTAATTACCTTATTGTTAGGAATGAAGAACGTGGTGGTGGGTGTCTTTTTGACCCACTGCAGCCTAGTTGTGCGTTCATGATGGTGTTAAGTGAATTCAACATTTTTTTTGCCAGTGATGATGAACGGGCATCAATATAATTCCAAGGAAAGAAATGTGATCCTGTTATGCTCCTGTTTCTGAGTTTCTGAGGTTGAGTTTGGTGAGTTGATATTTTAATCCTGTTATATGGTACACAGACAGTGGTGGAGGGAATAAATGAATGTTAAGGTCATTGACAGGGTGCCAATGAAGAAGACAGTTCTAACCTGAATAAGTGTTGATCTTCTTGAGTCTTGTGTCTGGCTGTGTCCAGGTGAGTAGTGAGTATTGCAATCCTGAATTGAGCCTTGTAGATTATGAAACTTTGGAGGATCAGCACATGAGTCATTCATGTAGAGTATTAAGTCTCTTTGCTGGTTGTGTCACACAGTGTTGATGTGATTCATTCGGATTCCAGTTAATAGTGACCTAAGCTTCACTGTTGGATAATTGTACTGTCTGTTGCACTGTTGAATGAAACATATCAGAAAAAAATTGTTTCAGCTCATGGTCAATGCTAGTTATCAATCTTAGATAAAGTAGTAAATATAGCTTTAATCCCTGCCAGACATGCTAGTCAAAAAATGTTTAAGTTATATGTCTAGTAACTTGTAATTCCAATGTCAAAAATCACCCCAGTCCAACACGAGCACCTCCACATCTAATTACAACAGCACTTACGTGAGTGCCGTCAAAGGCTAGGATTGAAGTAATCTGCAGTTCCTGGTGAATGGTCTGATATAATAGTGGTCTATGTAATAGTATAAAACAGCACATCATTGTCATAGCTCCTTGGACAACAGGAATCTAAATGGGGCAAAGCAGAAAAGGGATCCAGGGTACATTGGTGGATCTCCCATGAGTTGACAATGATGCCTACTCAGGGTCATTTTGAATTGGAGAATATCAATGAGTCAAGGACAAAAAAGAGCGAGATAATTTTTATCACAAGAGAATTAAAAAGACAAGAAGTTATATTGATGCCATGTAGAGTCTTTGTCTAGCCACACCAAAATTATTGTATACCGTTCTGCTCTCCATAATACAAAAAGCATATGGAGCTGAAAAATACCAGAACTGAAAGACTGAACAGGTTGGGTCATTTTCAATGGAAAAGAGATACTGAGGGTGACCTATTAGAGCTATTTACAATAATGAAGCAGTTTTATAGGACATATGTAAAGAAGGTGTTTTCACAGTTGAAAATGTGTTGCTGGAAAAGTGCAGCAGGTCAGGCAGCATCCAAGGAGCAGGAGAATCGACGTTTTGGGCATGAGCCCTTCAGGGTTTTCACAGTTGGACAATACAAAACTAATGATTATTAAATGCAATACAGGCGCTCATTAAAGCAGTAAGAAATTCAGGAGAAACATTTTAATCCAGAAAGTGGTTAGAAAGCTGTACTTGCTGACACAAGGAATACTTTAGATGAATAGCGTACATGAGATAGAAAAGAATGTCCTGATGGGTTTGGATGAGGGGAGACTCATTGCACAATAGCAGTGGCATAGACCAGTTGGGTCTGATGGCTATTTCTGTGTGTCAATTCCAAGTAATTTGATCTTTGATAGCTCAGTTCAATAGTAAAAGCGATAGTTAGACTTTCTGCTAGCCAGATAATTGTTTCTGGAACAAAGTTGGGAGTTATGCATGGGTCTCCTGTGAAATCCCCATTCGAGGAGACTCTGAGAGGATTGCCCAGGAAATAGGGTGGCATGGTGGCACAGTGGTTAGCACCGCTGCATCATAGTGCTAGGGACCTGGGTTCAATGTGTGGAGTTTGCACATAGTCCCCATGTCTGTGCGGGTTTCTGCCGGATGCTCTAGCTTCCTCTTACAAAGATGTGCAGATTAGGTGAATTGACCATGTTAAATTGTCCATAGTGTCCAGGGATGTGCAGGCTAGGTGGATTAGCCATGATAAATGTAGGGTTGACGGGAATGGGTAGGAGTCTAGATTTAGATGGGATGTTATCCCAGATTTGTTGAGCCAAACTGTTTCTTTCCGCACTGTAAAGGTTCTACAATTATATGAAATTGAATATTCAGCTTGGCAATTCCCTGTGCCCAAAACCTTCTGTAAGCATTGGAGAATTAAGAGAGCTTTGATGGAGTTGATTAGTCGTTACTGAGGAAAGGTTAGACTGTTAGATACAGATTGTAATTCCGGAGCAACTATTCAATCGATCTTGCTCCCCTCCCACCTCCAAAACACCTTCATTTACACTACCCTCACACCTCTTAACATTTACCAGATGCTGAGCAGATATCAAATCTTCTCTGACACACTTTCCTGGCTACCGGACAAAATATGCTCCTCTGCCCCTGGATCATTACTTGCCTTTTTTCAACTTGAACCTTCCCCACCCTCCTCTTCTGCCCCCACATATCCCCCCCCCCCCCCCCAGCCCGACACACACATCCCTTGCCACTAGTCCTGACCCACACTTCCTCTTTGCCCCACCCAACCTCGCAGAACATCCCTTGGCTTGGTGTCAAATCCAACCAGACTTCTTCATTGCTAGACTTAATCCCCCTCCCTCATTTCAGATTCAAACCCTGTGTTCGGCCTCTGGAACTGATTTTATATCACCCAGCTTTCCCCTGCTCTGGACCAGTACAACTCCACCGTGCAACTCCACCCCACTCCCCATCTTGCATACTGGGAACTTACTTGACACCCTGCTCCCTACTCATTTGGCATACTACCCAGTTGGTATTCTACTAATTTGTCTCCATAACCCACTTCTGATTTGGTACCCAACACCACCTCCCCCAGCATATTTCTTGTACTTAACTTGGTCAGATGAATTGGCCATGCTAAATTGCCCGTAGTGTTAGGTAAGGGGTAAATGTAGGGGTATGGGTGGGTTGCACTTCGGCGGGTCGGTGTGGACTTGTTGGGCCGAAGGGCCTGTTTCCACACTGTAATGTAATCTAATCTAATCTTTTCACAGCTGATGTCAAACTGGCTGTCTGTAATACTGGACATTTCAGAAATTTTGGAATAAGGCAACTTACTGCTGTAAGAAAGAGGATGTGTATTGCCTTCCCTAAAAGGTCTTCACTACAGTGACTGTCAGAAGGGAATTACAGCTCTATGTTTCTGAAGGAGATCTGATCAGAATCTTCTGTCAGAAATGTGGAGCTCCTCCATTGTTAAAAGTTGAATTTGCAGGGTGGCAGACTAAGGTACCACGTGTTCAAACTACTTAATAAGTTAAGATTCCATGTGTTGAGAGCAGTACCTTGTTAGAGGATTGTGTAACTAATTGAGCGCTGAGATAATGGGGGCATTTCCTGTAACTGCTGGAGTGACACAGGTTTCAGTGCTGTAGCCACAATTGGTTACAACAGATGAAGGAAGTTAATCTACTTTTGCCAAGCATGTAGGTGACACAAAAATAGATGGTGGGGTTGGGGGGGAGGAGGGGGGAAGGTGGGCAAGTCTACAAAGGGATGTAGAAAGGCTGAGTGAGTGGGCAAAAGTTTGGCAGATGGAATTCAATGTGGGAAAATGCATTTTGGCAGGAAGTATGGAAGAGCTGAATTTTATTTAAATATGCCAAGACTAGAGAAAGCTTGGCAGAGGAGGACTTGAGAGTTCTCATGCAAGAATCTCAAACAGCCAGCATCAAGATTTGATGGGCAATAAGGAAGGCAAATGGACTATTTGCCTTTGTTTCAAAGGGAATAGAGTATAAAAATAGGGAGAACTTTATAAAACTGTACAATGTACTCATCACAACACACCAAAATACTCTGAACAGTTTTGAATCCCTTATCTAAGGAAAGATAAACAGCCACTGAAGGTGGTCGAGCAAAGACTCACTAGGTTGATCCCAGGTATGAAGGGATTTTCTTATAAAGAGAGGTTTAGTAGATTGAGCTTATACTCATTTCAGTTTAGAAGAATAAGAGGAAATCATATTGAAACATATAAAAATTTTTGGAGACTTAAAGAGTAGATGCTGTGAGAATGTTTTCCCTTGTGAGAGTGTATAGGTCCAGAGGGCTTAATCTCAAAGTTAGGGTTCATTTTTATTCATTTGTGGGATATGAACATTGCTGGTTAGGCCAGTATTTATTGCCCATTCCTAATTACGAGTCAACCACATTGCAGGACTGGAGTTTCATGTAGGCCCAACCAGGTAAGGATGGTCAATTTCTTCCCGAAAGGACATTCTTGAACCTAATTTTTTTTTACTGACTATCAACAACTTTCACATTGGCCCTATTGGGGTAGCTTTTTTCTTAATTACAGATTTGTTTTTATTAAGTTCAAATTTCATCAAAAGTGTTCATTTTGTTACCAAGACAGAGATGAGATTTTCTTCTCTCAGAGGGTAGTGATTCTGTGAAATTTGTTACCACAGAAGCTATTGAGGCTGTGACAATCGTATATTTATGGACAGGATGGACAGATTTCTAATCAGTAACAAAATCAAACATTATGGGGATAAGACAGAGAAGTGGGATTGGGGATTATTAAATCACTCATGATATAATTGAATGGTGATGCAAAGTCGATGAGCTGAATGGCCTTCTACTCCTATGTTTTATCATCTATTTTAAGGTGTCAGTTTAGTCCAGCCAGTTTTGGCCAGTTGTCTGTTTATTTTTGTATGACTTCATTACATGAAATAGCCTGCTCCAGAACTGAAACTCAATGTCTACCATAATCCAACTAATTTGCATGACATTTTCATTGATGTATAGAGGATTTCAAGGGAACATTACTACTGAAATCTCAATAATATCTACGAAAATTGGACGATCTGAATGCTTTACTAATAGCATTGTTTCACAGTTCTTTACAAATTTGCTGAAGAGTCTTCCAAGTTGCTTAACGATAGAAATTTATCAGGTATAAAAAGTGCAGATACTATGAAACATGAATGAAACTTTTTCTTTTTCACTTCTGGAATGTAAGCGTAGTGAGCGATAAATCCACTTTAGGAATGTGGAGTTCAGTCAATATGGTTCACCCACATGCTTTTAAGTAGATAGTTCTAGTTGTTTGAACCCATGATGATGAAGAAATGGCACTGTATTTGCAAATATGATTTGTGGGTCTTTTTATTAGAGATTCATTTTTTTTTAATTTTAGTGTTTCAAAGAACTGTTATAACATTTTGACCAAGTATTGTGAAATAATCATAAAACTCAGAACACTCTTTTGTATTGATATTATGAAAGGAATGAAGTTTTAAAACTTATCATTAATCCTTGGATCCATTTTCTATAAATGGCCCACATGGAAGTAGTAAACATGAGGTTTTGATCCTTATTTTTAAAAATAGTATTCACCATCTGTTATTTTTACACACAAATACAGTGGCCTTCTTTTGAATTCTGACTTTGAGTCAAGTGCCTATGTTTACGGGAAGCTGTAGACTATTAGTTTTTCTTTCTAAATGTTGGCTGCAGTGGTGTCATCATCTCTGACTGTTCAGGCTTGATGGAACTCTCACTCACACTACTGTTTTTTCAAGCTTGAAGTGGCATAGTGTGTGTGAAGATAGCCACATTTCTGGTGCAACTGGAAAGATTGTGTTTGAGAACAAGTTGAAGTTGATTCCATTATTGCAACTGTTTTTAGATTGCACAAATGAAGTCCAAGTTTCCTCAAATCAATTTTCCCCCCTAATTTTATAGTAGAACCATAAGATAGGATTCTAGGTAATCCAAGATGGAGAACAGAAAATAATTGTGGCTGTAAGAGCTGCTCCTTTTTTGTGGTATTTTCAGTGTTGGAGCTGATTTCCTTGAATTCTAGGTGGAGTAATTACTGTATTATAAGCTGGTGCTTTGATTTGGAACTTCAGAGAGAAAAAAAAAATCAAAGCAACAACACTTTAAAAAGAGAGACAAAGGCAGTGACCACATGGGAAGTGATTCAAATGGAGCAGTAAACCTGCACAGCTGTCTGATCCAGTTAACCTGCATAGCTAACTGCCTTTGCTATTTGGTTTCAAGTTTGTTCTAAAATAAGCAAACAGTCAAATTCATAGGCCACCTTGGAGAAGCCTGGGTGGGGTGGGGGTGGGGGGGGCTGGTGGATGAGGAGGACGGTGGGTGAGGAGGACAGGAGAACAGTTAAGTGGTTAGTTTTAAAGTATAACCTTCTGGTTCTTTCAAATCTACAGTTGTGAGTTCTCTTTTGATCATATGTTTTTTTTATTGAGATCTGTCTCTTGATTAAACTTTAAAAATATGAAAAGCATAAGTACTAAACTAGCCTGGAGCAGTAAGACTGTGCTGTTTTCGGGGTTTGTCTATTGTTAAGGTACAAAGATAGTCTTTAGTGGAATAATGTGTATTTCCTCTTGAATTTGGGAGATTAAGGAGAGTTTCTGTATTCCTGACGATTATGTCTGCAGCAAGTGTGATTGTTTGTGAATCCTATCGTTTACATGGATTGATCGGTGCAGCGATGAGGAATTTACAGGAGCTAGGGGATGTGATTGGTGGCATTTGTTAGGAGGGAGATAAATTGAAGGTACGGTCAGGTGGATAGGTGACCTCTAGGAAAGGTAGGAGAGGGAGGCAGATAGTCTTCTGTGGCTATCCCCATCTCAAACAAGTATGCTGTTTTGGAAAATGTAGGGTATGATGCACTCAATGCAGTGTCCATAGCCTGTGTAGCACAAACAGCCAGGTTGCTGGTACCAAGACAGCTATAATGAGGGGTATTCCAAGGTGATTGATTAAGATAGGGGATTCTCTAGTCAGATGGACAGACAGACATTTCTGCGGCTGACAGCCAGATCTCAGAATGGTGTGTTGCCTCCCTGGAGCCAGGATCAAGGATATCTTGGAAAGGGTGCAGAATATTCTCAAAAAGGAGAGGGACTAACAGGAGGGTCATTGTACACATTGGAACTAATGACATAGAAAGAGAAAAGGACGAAGTTGTGAGCAGAGAACATACGAAGTTAGGCAGAAATTTACAAAGGAGATCCTCGAGAGTAGTAAGATCTGGATTAGTCACAGTGCCATGAACTGGTGAGTATAGGAATAAGAGGATAAAGCAGATGAATGTGTGGATGACGAGCAGGTGCAGGGAAAGAAGGGTTCTCATTTTTGGATTATTAGAATGTCTTCTAGGGTAGAAGTGACCTGTATAATAAGGACAGATTGCACCTGAATTGGAAGGGGACTACACTGCTTGGGAGGATTTAAGCCAGTAAGGGGGGCTGGAGGAGGGAACTCAGAAAGATAGTGAGGAAAGAGATCAGTCTGAGATTGGTACAGTTGGGAAAAGGAGTAAGTCATCAGTCAGGATGGGCAGGAATAAAACAGAGAATGAGATAGAATTGATAAACTGAACATGCAAGAGACCCATCAGGTAAGGCAGATGAACTCAGGGCATGGTTAGAATTGGGATATCATAGCAATTACAGAGGCATGCCTCAGGGATGCACATGACTGGCAGCTTAATGTTCCAGCATATAGCTGCTATAAGAAGGATGGACGGGGGGACAAGAAAGAGAGGGGGAGTGGCATTGTTGAATAGAGATAACATTACAGCTCTACTTAGGGAGGATATTCCTCGGAAACATCCAGGGAAGTTATTTGGGTCGAACTGAAAAGAAGAAAGGGATGATCACCTTATTGGGATTGTACTATAGACCCCTCCACAAAGCCAATGGGAAATTGAGAAACAGATTTGTGAAGAGATCTCTGTTATCTTTAAGAATAATAGGGCAGTTATGGTAGGGGATTTTAACTTTCCAAACATAGACTGAGATTGCCATAGTGTTAAGGGCTTGGATGGAGAGGAATTTGTTAAGTGTGCACAAGAAACATTTCTGATTCAGTACGTGGATGTACCTACTAGAGAAGGTGGAAAACTTGACCTACTCTTGGGAAATAAGGCAAGGCAAGTGACTGAAGTGTCAGTGGGAGAGCACTTTGGGGCCAGTGACCATAATTCTATTAGTTTTAAAATACTGATGGAAAAGGATAGACCAGATCTAAAAGTTAAAGTTGTAAATTGGGATAAGGCCATTTTTGACTGTTTTAAGCACAAACAGTCAAAAGTTGATTGGGGATGGATGTTCACAGGTAAAGGGATGACTGGAAAATGGGAAGCCTGCAAAAATGAGATAACGAGAATCCAGAGACAGTATGTTCCTGTTAGTGTGAAGGGCAAGGCTGGTAGGCGTAGGGAATGCTGGATGACTAGAGAAATTGAGGTTTTGGTTGAGATTAAGAGGGAAGCGTCTGTCAGATCTAGGTAGCAGAGATTGAATAATCCCAAGAAGGGTATAAAGGCAGTTGGAGTATACTTAAGACGGAAATCAGGAGGGCAAAAGGGACATGAGATAGCTTTGGCAAATCGTTAAGGATCATCCAAAGGGATTCTACAAATACGTTAAGGACAAAAGGGTAACTAGGGAGAGTATAGGGCCCCTAAAGGATCAGCAAGGCTGCCTGTGTGTTGTACAGCAGGAGATGGGGGAAATACAAATCAAAAATCTAGCATTAGTGTTTACTGTGGAGAAAGGTATGAAAGATAGAGAGTATGGGGAAATAAATAGCAGCATCTTGAAAAATATCCGTATTACAGAGGAGGAAGGCTTAAAATGCAAAAAGGTAGATAAATCCCCAAGACATGATCACAAGTGCCCTAGAACTCTATGGCAAGCTGGGGAAGTAATTGCTGAGCCCTTGCTGAGATATTTGTTTCATTGATAGCCACAGGTAAGGTGCCGGGAGATTGGAGGTTGCCTAATGTGATGCCACTATTGAAGAAAGGTGGTAAGAAAAAGCCAGGCAACTAAAGACCGATGAGTCTGACATCGGGGTTGGTCAAGTTTTTGGAGTGAATCCTCAGGTTAGGATTTACATATATTTGGAAAGGCAAGGACTGATTAGGGATAGTCAGCATACCTTTCTGCATGGGAAAGTGTGTCTTACTGACTTGATTTAGTATTTTGAAGAAGTAACGAAGAGGATTGATGAGGGCAGGGTGGACGTGATCTATATGGACTTCTGTAAGGCATTCAACAAGGTTTCTCATGGTTAGCAAGGTTGGATCACACATAATAGAGGGAGCATTAGCTATTTGGATATAGAACTGGCTCAAAGATAGAAGACAGAGGATGCTGGTGGAGGGTTGCCTTTCAGACTGGAGGCCTGTGACCAGCTGTGTGCCACAAGGACCGGTGCTGGGTCCACTGCTTTTTGTCATTTATATAAATCATTTGGATGTGAATAGGAGATATGATTAGTAAGTTTGCAGATGACACCAAAATTGGTGGTGTAGTGGATAGTGAAGAAGGTTATCTCAGAGTACAATGGGATCTTAATTAGGTGGGCTAATGGGTCAAGGAGTGGCACATGGAGTTTAATTTAGATAAATGTGAGGTCTGCATTTTGGAAAGGCAAATCAGGGCAGGACTTAGACACTTAATGGTAAGGTCCTGATGAATGCAAGTTCCTAGTTCCTTGAAAATGGAATCACTGGTAGATAAAATAGTGAAGAAGGTGTTTGGTATGCATTCCTTTATTGGTCACTGCATTGAGTATAGGAATTGAGAGGTCATACTGCTGCTGTACAGGACATTGGTTAGGCCACTTCTGCAATACTTCATTCAGTTCTGGTCTCCCTGCAATAGGAACAATGTTATGAAACTTGAAAGGGTTCAGAAAGGATTTACAAGGATGTTGCCAGGATTGGAGGGTTTGAGCTAGAGGGAGAGTGTGAACATACTCGGGCTATTTTCCCTGGAGCATTGGAGGCTGAGGGGTGACCCTATAAGGTTTATAAAATCATGAGGGGCATGGTTAGGGTAAATAGCCAAATTCTTTTCTCCAGGGTGAGGGAGTCCAAAACTAGAGGGTATAGGTTTAAGGTGAAAAGGGAAAGATTTAAAAGGACTTAATGGGCTACGTTTTCATGCAGAGGGTGGTGTGTGTGGAATGAGCTGCCAGAAGAAGTGGTGAAGGCTGGTATAATTATGACATTCAAAAGGCATCTGGATGGGTATATGAATAGGAAAGGCTTACAAAAATATGGTCTAAATGCTGGCAAATGGGGCTCGATTTAATTAGGGTGTCTGGTTGGCGTGGACGATTTAGGTTGAAGGGTCTGTGTCTGTGCTGTATAGCTACGACTTGATATTGGAGCAAAATTAGGCTGCTGCACCATTCGATCGTACTGATATGTTTCTCAACCCCATTCTTCTACCTTCTCCTGTTACGACATGGCAGTGAACCACTCTGTTGATTAAACCAAACATCTAGTCTCATATGTATTAATCTATATATGAGTGACAGAGAACTCCCAAATTCAACGACTTAAAGAAAATAATATCAATTTATTCTTTGACTCTGAAAATGAACATTAAACAACAACTATTCACAATTCTAAGCTCCCCTTTCTCTTAATGCCTTATTATCTTCCTCCAAGTTCATAACAATATACTGTTCCAATATTCCTGGTGAAGGGCTTATGCCCGAAACGTCAATTCTTCTGCTCTTCGGATGCTGTCTGACCTGCTGTACGTTTCCAGCACCACACTCTCGATTCTGATCTCCAGCATTTACAATCCTCACTTTCTCCCTGTTCCAATAAATTTCAAAACCACACAGCAGCTGTCGTCTTCCATATCTGTCTTCTTCCGGCTAAAGATCTCCCTGGGTCATCTTCTTTCTTTTCACTGCGAATATGTTTCATATGAAAAGGTATCTTTGATTGAGATTGTTTCTTAATTTCTTGGATCTGTGTTGATAGCAGTTGCTGTGTCTCCAATTTTCAAATTGTCTGCTTTTTTTTAATATCCCCAACATCAGATCGTCTCATTGGTTCGATGTTGGCAAAACAATAATTTCAAATGTGATTGAGTTTTAGTATCCTGGGGCATGATTTAAAATTATCAGTTAAATTCAACTTGTTGTCTAAATGGTATCCAATACAGGTATCCAATTCACAGCCTTCAACTTCATAACACTCCCAACAGCCCTTCATTCTCTTACAAATCAAGAATCTATCTCTGTGACTTGGCTTCTATAGCCTTCAACGGCAATGAGTTCCACAGATTCACTATCCTGGCTAAAGAGAATCCCCCTTATCTCAGTTCCAAAGGATCAATCCTTCATTCTGAGTCTGTGCCCTCAGGTCCTAGTCTCTCCTCGTGGAAACATCTTCTCGACCTCCACTCTATCCAGGCCTCGTGATATTCTGTAAGCTTCGATGAGATCCTCTCTCATCCTTGTAAACTCCATCTAGTGCTGGCGCAGAGTCCTCAGTTCACATAACAAACCCTTCAACCCTAGTATCGTTTTTGTACACCTCCTCCAATGCTAGTGCATCTTTCCTTAAACACGGGGCCAAAGGTGCTCACAATGTTCCAAATGTGGTCTGACCAGATTCTTGTACAGCCTCAGCAGTGCACCCCCATCTTGTATTCTAGCTCTCTTGAAATAAATGCTGACACTGCATTTGCCTTTCTAACTGCCAACTGAATCTGCATGTTAACCTTAAGAGAATCCTGGATTCGGACTCTCAAGTCTCCTTGTGCTTCAGATTTTCAAAGTCTTTCCCCATTTAGAAATAGTCGATATCTCTTTTCTTCCAACTGAAGTGCATAAACTCAAACTTACCAGGTGTAAGTTACCAGGAGTGGGGTCCTACTCACTAAGTGGAATTCCATTTTGGAAGCTGATAAGGATAATATGACCTCAGAGGAGTGCAATCAGAGCCAAGCTTCGGGCACTACAAGTGACTTGACTACAGGTGGGTGGGGGTCAGAGGAAGGGAAGAGCAACAGTGATAGGGGATTCCTTAGTCAGGGGAGCAGCCAGGCATTTCTGAAGCTGAAAATGTGACTTCAGGGTAGTGTGTTCCCTTCCTGGTGCTGAGGTCAGGGATGCACCTCAATGGATGCAGGGCATCCTGAAAGGGAAGAATGATGAGTTAGAGGTTACATGTTCGTACCAATGATATCGACAAAGTGAGGAATGAGGTCTTGCATCAGGAATTTAAGGAACCTGGGCAGTAGGTTAAAGAGCAAGTGCTCAAAGATTGTAAATATCTGGATTACTCCAGGTGCCATGTGTAGCGAGTGTAGAAATGGAAGATAGGACAGATGTCTGCTTGGTTCAGGAGCAGGTGCAGGTAGCAGGATTTAAGGTTCTTGGATTATTGTGACCTCTTCTGGGGCAGGAATGACCTGTACAGGAGGGACAGGTTGCACCTAAACTAGAGGAGAACCAATATCTTTTCAGGGAAGTTCGTAAGTACTACTTGGGAGGGTTTATACTAGGGTGGCAGGGGGCTGGAATCCTGAGCAGCATATCAGAAAGTGGATAGATTGAGGTGAGAGTAGATGTTATGACCAGTACATCTGAAACGAAGTGACAGGTTACTGAACACGATGGGGCTGTTGAGTTGAATTCTGTTTGTTTCAATGCAAGGAGAATTATGGGTAAGGCACATGAGCGTAGAACCTGGATCAGTACATGAACTATGATGTGGTCACCATTGCAGAGACCTGGTTGAGGGAGGGACAGGATTGGTTGCTCAATACTCCAGAGTTTTAATGTTTTAGGTGAAATAGAGAAGGAGGTAAAAGAGGTGGAGAATTTGCATTGCTGAACAGGGAGAATGTTACAGCTGCGTTCAGAGAAGGCATACTCAAGGGCGCATTTGCTGAGACAATATGTAGAGTTCAAAATAAGAAAGGTGCAATCACTCTGATGGGACTACACTGTAGCCCCTCCCATCCTCACCAACCACTACGGAGACATTGAGGAACAGAAGTTAGATTAGATTAGATTACTTACAATGTAGAAACAGGCCCTTCGGCCCAACAAGTCCACACCAACCCGTCGAAGCGCAACCCACCCAGACCCATTCCCCTTCACCTAACACTACAGGCAATTTAGCATGGCCAACTCACCTAACCTGCACATTTTTGAACTGTGGGAGGAAACCAGAGCACCCGGAGGAAAACCACACAGACACGGGAAGAACGTGCAAACTCCACACAGTCAGCCGTCTGAGGCGGGAATTGAACCCGGGTCTCTGACGCTGTGAGGCAGCAGTGCTAACCACTGTGCAACCCATAATGCAAGCAGATTATTGAAAGATGCAAAAAACAACATTGTGAGTGATTTTAACTTCCCCAGTGTTGACTGGGACTTCCTTAGAACAAGAAGCTTAGATGGGGCAAAATTTGTGAGGTGTATCCAAGAAGGTTTCTTGAAAAAATATGCGGATAGTCCAAAGAGAGAAGGGGCTACACTGGACCTTGTACTGGTTGATGAGCCTGGCCAGGTGACTGACCTTACAGGAAAGCATTTTGGAAACGGTGATCACAATTCCTAAACTTGCCACTCCTATCAAAAATGACACTCCCCCTCCTCTCTTGCCTCCCTCTCTATCGTTGCTATTGCATTTGTATCCTGGAACATTAAGCTACCAGTCATGCCCATCCCTGAGCCATGTTTCTGTAATTGCTATGATATCCCAGTCCTATGTTCCTAACCATGCCCTGAGTTCATCTGCCTTCCCTGTTAGGCCCCTTGCATTGAAATAAATGCAGTTTAATTTATTAGTCCTACCTTGTCCCTGCTTGCCCTGACTGTTTGACTCACTTCTGCTCTCAACTGTACCAGTCTCAGTTGGAAACGGTGATCACAATTCCTAAACTTTTAAGGTAGCTATGAATAAAGATAATTCAGGACTTTGCAGGAAGGTACTAAACTGGGGGAAGGCAAATTATGTCAGTATTAGGCAGGAGCTAAGGACAGTTAAGTGGAAACAGCTGTTATTGGTCAAGTCCGCATTTGACATCTGGGAGTTGTTTAAAGGCCTGCTGATCAGAGTTTGGAACCAACATGTTAGTAGGTCAAGTTTTGCATTTTCTCTAGCAGGTACATCCACATACTGAATCAGAAAATTGTCTTGTACACACTTAACAAATTCCTCTCCATCTAAACCTTTAACACTATGGCAGTTCCTGTCTATGTTTGGAAAGTTAAAATCCCCTACCATAACCACCCTATTGTTCTTACAGATTGCTGAGATCTCCTTACAAGTTTGTTTCTCAATTTCCCTCTGATGATTAGGGGGTCTCCTCCCACTTCCTCCAAACTAAAGGAGTAGCCATGGGCACTCGCATGGGCCCCAGCTATGCCTGCCTCTTCGTAGGATATGTGGAACAGTCCAGCTTCCGCAACTACACTGGCCCCACCCCCCACCTTTTCCTCCACTACATCGATGACTGTATCGGCGCCACCTCGTGCTCCCACGAGGAGGTTGAACAGTTCATCCACTTCACCAACACCTTCCACCCCGACCTCAAATTCACCTGGACAGTCTCAGATTCCTCCCTCCCCTTCCTCGACCTTTCTATTTCTATCTCAGGCGACCGAATCAACACGGACATCTACTACAAACCGACCGACTCCCACAGCTACCTGGACTACACTTCCTCCCACCCTGCCCCCCATCCCATTCTCCCAATTCCTTCATCTCTGCCGCATCTGCTCCCAGGAGGACCAGTTCCAAAAACGTACAACCAGATGGCCTCCTTCTTCAAGGACCGCAATTTCCCCCCCGACGTGGTCAACGATGCCCTCCACCGCATCTCTTCCACTTCCCGCTCCTCCACCCTTGAGCCCCGCCCCTCCAACCGCCACCAGGACAGAACCCCACTGGTCCTCACCTACCACCCCACCAATCTCCATGTACAGCGCATCATCCATCGTCATTTCCGCCACCTCCAAACAGACCCCACCACCAAGGATATATTTCCCTCCCCTCCCCTATCAGCATTCCGTAAAGACCACTCCCTCCGTGACTCCCTCGTCAGATCCACACACCCCCACCAACCCAACCTCCACTCCCGGCACCTTCCCCTGCAACCGCAGGAGGTGCAAGACTTGCGCCCACACCTCCCCCCTCACCTCCCTCCAAGGCCCCAAAGGAAACTTCCATATCCGCCACAGATTCACCTGCACCTCCACATACATCATCTATTGCATCCTCTGCACCCGATGTGGCCTCCTCTATAATGGGGAGACAGGCCGCCTACTTGCGGAGCATTTCAGAGAACACCTCTGGGACACCCGGACCAACCAACCCAACCACCTGTGGCTCAACACTTCAACTCCCCCTCCCACTCCACCAAGGATATGCAGGTCTTTGGACTCCTCCATCGCCAGACCACAACAACACGACGGTTGGAGGAAGAGCGCCTCATCTTCCGCCTAGGAACCCTCCAACCACAAGGGATGAACTCAGATTTCACCAGTTTCCTCATTTCCCCTCCCCCCACCTTGTCTCAGTCAAATCCATCGAACTCAGCACCGCCTTCCTAACCTGCAATCTTCTTCCTGACCTCTCCGCCCCCATCCCAGTCTGACCTATCACCCTCACCTTGACCTCTTTCCACCTATCGCATTTCCGACGCCCCTCCCCCAAGTCCCTCCTCCCTACCTTTTATCTTAGCCTGCTGGACAAACTTTCCTCATTCCTGAAGAAGGGCTTATGCCCGAAACGTCGATTCTCCTGTTCCCTGGATGCTGCGCTTTTCCAGCAACACATTTTCAGGTCTATAGTACAATCCCAATAAGGTGATCATCCCTTTCTTATTTCTCAGTTCCACCCAAATAACTTCCCTGGATGTTATTTCCGGGAGTATCCTCCCTCAGCACAGCTGTAATGCTATCCCTTATCAAAAATGCCACTCCCCCTCCTCTCTTGCCTCCCTCTCTATCGTTGCTGTTTCATTTGTATCCTGGAACACTAAGCTACCAGTCCTGCCCATCCCTGAGCCATGTTTCTGTAATTGCTATGATATCCCAGTCCCATGTTCCTAACCATGCCCTGAGTTCATCTGCCTTCCCTGTTAGGCCCCTTGCATTGAAATAAATGCAGTTTAATTTATTAGTCCTACCTTGTCCCTGCCTGCTCTGACTGTTTGACTCACTTCTGCTCTCAACTGTACCAGTCTCAGATTGATCTCTTTCCTCACCATCTCCCTTGGTCCCACACTTCCCCCCCCCCCCCCTCCTCCACCCCCACACACACACACACCTTACTAGTTTAAATCCTCCTGAGCAGCTCGAGCAAATTTCCCTGCCTGTATATAAGTCCCCTTCTAATCTGTCCTTGTTGCACAAAGATCGGGGAACTTGTGGATAGTTTAGAAGGTTGTTAAAGGATAGAACAGGATGTAGATCTGTTGCAGATATGGGTGGAGAAATGGCAGATGGAATTTAATCAGGGCAAATGTGAAGCGTTGCACTTTGAGAGATAATGTGTTAAGGGAAAGTATATGGACATCTACAAACATGGTGGTCTACACCTGAACCAGTAGGGTACCAATCTCCTGTGGGGGGGGTGGGGGGAGGGGAGGAATTTGCTAATGCTCTTTGGGCAGACTTAAACTATTTCATCAGGGGGATAGGAACCTAAATTGCAGTTCCAGTGTACAGGAGATCGAGAGTAGTGAGGACATAAATAAAGTTTCAAGGTCGCAAGAGTGTACCAGCAGGCAGCAAAATGGTTTGAAGTGTGTCTATTTGAAAGGCCAGGAGCATCCGGAATAAGATGAGTGAACTTTCAGCATGATTAGTACCTGGGACTTTGATTTTTGGCCATTTCGGAGACATTGACAGACCAGGGACAGGAATGGTTATTACAGGTTCTGGAGTTTAGATGTTTCAGTAAGAACAGGGTAGGTGGTAAAAGAGGGAGAGGTGTAGCAAAGTTAGTTAAGGACAGTATTATGGTGGCAGAGAGGACATTTGATGACAACACGTCTACTGAAGTAGTGTGGGTTGAGGTTAGAAACAGGAAAGGAGAGGTCACCCTGTTGGGGATTTGCTGCAGGCCTCTGAATAGTTACAGTGATGTAGAGGAAAAGGTTGCAAAGATGATTTTGGATAGGAGCGAAAGCAACAGGGGTAGTTGTTCTGAGTGACTTTAACTTTCCAAATATTGGCTGGAAATGGTGTAGTTTGAGTACTTCAGATGGGTCAGTTTTTGTCCAATGTGTGCAGAAGTACACAGTATTTAGATAGGCCAACAAGAGGTGAAGCCACATTGGATTTGGTAACTAGGTAATGAACCAGGCCAGGTGTTAGATTTGGAGGTAGGTGAGCACTTTGGTGATAGTGATCACAATTCGGTTCCGTTTACTTTAGCAATGGAAAGAGATAGGTATGTACTACAAGGCGAGCATTATAGCTGGGGAAAAAGCAATTATGATGTGATTAGACAAGATTTAGGATGCATAGGGTGGGGAGGAAAGCTGCAGGGTTTGGGCACAGCTGAAATGTGGAGCTTGTTCAAGGAACAGCTACTATGTGTCCTTGATAGGTATGCACCTGTTAGGCAGGAAGGCAGTGGTCGAGTGATGGAGCAGTGGCATGCTTGCCTTTATTGATCAGAGCATTGAGTACAAGAGTCAGGAAGTGATGTTGCAGCTTTAAAATCTTTGGTTAAAGAACATAGAACATTACAGCACTTTGGCTCTTGATGTTGCGACGACCGGTAATACTAATCTGAAGCCCATCTAACTTACACTATTCCATTATTATCCATATGTTTATCCAATGACCATTTAAATGCCCTAAACGTTGGCAGGTCTACTGCTGTTGCATGCAGTGCATCTCCACCCTTACTACTCTCTAAGTAATGACCTACCACTGACATCTGTCTTATATCTATCACCTATGTGGACCACGATTTGGGTCCACTTCCCTCCCACTTTAGGATCCTGAAAACATGATGTGAGACCTCATGGACCCTTGCACCTGGGAGGAAACACATCAACAGCGACTCTCTCTTGTTCCCACAGAACCTCCTGTCTGTCCCTCTCACTATGGACTCCCCAATGACAATTGGTCTACTCCTCTCCCCCCTTCCCTTCTGAGCAACAATGACAGACTCTGTGCCAGAGACCAGTATCCCATAGCTTACCCCGGTAAGTGACCCCCAACAGTATCCAAAACAGCAGACTTGTTATTGGAGGGAATGGCCACAGGGGATCCCTGCACTATCTGCTTGTTCCCTTTCCACCTGCCTTTTTCATGTACCTGAGGTGTGACTACCTCCCTGTTACTCCTTTTAATTATCCCCTCAGCCTCCAACACGATCCAAAGTTCATCCTGCTCCAGCTCCAGTTCCCTAACCCGGTTTTGGAGGAGCTGAGTTGGGTACACTTCCCGCGGATGAAGTCAGTGGGGACACTAGTGGTGACCCTTACCTCCCACATCTACAGGAGTAGTATTCAGCTGCCCTTACATCCATTCCCACTGTTCTGAATTCCCAAAGAGACTATTGAAAAAAAACTAGTAACCTTGCCAATCCTGCTCACAGAACCTTTTGTTTTGGTTAGAGGATGAGGATGGGTGGGACACGCTGACTAAGTAGTGGCTCAGATGAAGCAACCGCCCAGATATATTACCTCACTTACTCAGCCGTCCCATGTCTCATGCTGCTCAGCGAACACTCCACCTATACACAAGGTGAGTTTTTAAAGGATTGACGTACCTTCCCGGCGCAGCCCCCAGGTCTTTGCTCTCATGCTTCCGCTGTTGCTGAAAATGGAGGCAGCTGGCTCTCAAGGTAAGTCCTTTTAGAGGGAAGTTTGCCTTCCTGGCAGTCCCCTGACTCTTCATCTCACTGCTCCCGCTGCTGCTGCAAAATGGTTATGCTGCACTTAGACTAGTATGTTCAATTCTGGTTGCCACATGATAGGAAGGATGTGGAGGCTTTGGAGATGGTACAGAGGAGGTATACCAGATTGATGCCTGGAATAGAGGGTATGAGGTATAAGGACAGGCTGGACAAATTGAAGTTGTTTTCTCTGGGGTGGTGGAGGCTGAGGGGAGACCTAATCGAAGTTTATAAAATTATGAGATGCATGGGTAGGATTGACAATCAGAATCTTTTTCCCAGATTTGAAATGTCTAATTACTAGAGGGCATGCATTTAAGGTCAGAGGGTGAAAGTTCAAAGGAGATGTGCAGGACATGTTTTTTACAGAGAATGGCAGGTGATAGAACTTGCTGCCAGTGGTAGTAGTGTAGACAGATACAATAGGTGCATTTACGGGGTTTTTAGATAGGCACATGAATAAGCGAGAAATGGAGGGATATGGACGATGAGTAGGCAGAAGGGAAGACTTTAATCTGGCATCATGTTTGGCACAACATTGTGGGCCAAAGTGCCTGTTTCTGTGCTGTACTGTTCTATGTTTCCCATGTTTCTATGTTGATCATGAAGTGCGGAAATAACATCTTCACCAGGATAAGGAACTGAGAGGGTATGAGCTATTATCACATATACCTAGGAAGATACAGTGACACATGTTCTATTACCACAATCCAGTGCCATTTTGAGGACCAAATGAATAAAAAGTACTTAAATAGAGTTCATCTTCATCAGCTAGGGTCCAAAACACAACTCTAGTGTTAAATGCAAGGTCTCTGCAAGGTCCCTGCTCCGGGCTTACTGCAGCCAGGAATCTCTGCTCCGTTGAAGCTGACTGCCCATCACCAACTCCAGGAGTTCACGTATCAGGCCTACGATGCCAGGAGTCCCCGTTCTGGTCACTGTCACACTGCTTCAACCTCCCCGTGATGTCAGGAAGATGAAGTAAAGAAGGAGACAAAATGGAGAGAGAAAACAAAGAATGTGGCCTGTCTAGAGCAGATGGGCCTCCTGTGCCAGTGCCATAATCTTCAATAGTTGGGCTCACTCTGAGACCTCAGCTTCCTGCCTGTCAGTAGATCTGATGATACTAGACCAAATTTAAACTGGTCCAGTGTAAAGTTAAATATAAAATTTAAATTTTATAATTATTCTGTGTGTGATTTAACTGTTCTGATACCACATTTGACCTTTCCACTAACTTGTGGGTACTGCAGTGAGCTTGTGGCATTCTTAAGTCCAGAACTTGATTTGAGTGACAAATTGTGGCGTGTTCGAAATGACCAGAGCAGAATGTCCTGTATTGTGAAAGACTCAAATAACTGCTCATTAATTATCATATGCTACTTCATAACCTCAGTCCATTAAGAAACTTACTTGATGATGGTGATGTCAGCCTTCCATCAAGTGCAAACAAACAAAGAGCAAACCGGGGCAGCACGGTGGCTCAATGGTTAGCACTGCTGCCTCACAGCACTATGGTCCCAGGTTCGATTCCAACTTTGGGCGACTATCTGTGTGGAGTTTGCACATTCTCCCCGTGTCTGCATGGTTTTCCTCCGGGCGCTCCGGTTTCCTCCCACTGTCCAAAGATGTGCAGGTCAGGTGAATTGGCTATGCCAAATTGCCTGTAGTGTTAGGTGCATTAGTCAGAGGGAAATCGGTCTGGGTGGGTTACTCTCCGGAGGGTCGGTGTGGACTGGTTGGGCCGAAGGGCCTGTTTCCACACTGTAGGGAATCTAATCTATAAAAATCTATATCCATGTTCTGGGATGGAATTTGATGGAGTTCGAGATTCTCTTTGTTCTGGATTTTGGATGGCACATTTCTGACAACTCCTTAGAGACCCCAGGCCATGATTGATGATTGATCAGCGGTCCTGCACTTGGTAATTCCCAAGTATCCTTAGTGCAGCTTCCCATAATGTCCGCTGAAAATCCTGATGATTCATCATTCATCACATCAACAATGGTTACATGATTCTTGTGTTTGAAAATGTTTCATAGCCATACCTACTGGACCTTTGATGTGGCATACTCTTGGTACATTATTGGCAGATTGCAAAACATACATATTGAATGTGACTAAGCCTATTTTTCTGGCCAGTGTGCACAGTGGACTGGGGTATGACTTTATGTCTTCAATGAAGTCTACACTGCAACTGTTCAGGCTATCAGCCATCACTCTGGAGAATATATCTAAAGTTTCTTCTGCACTAGAGACTCATTTGCATGTGAATGAGGAAGTGAAGTTGAAATCTTAGTACTCTTCGAAGCATTCTTGCAATTTCCTTCTCATGCAGTAGAGAAATTAAAAGTCTGTGATAATTACCCAGTTTCAGATCAAAGACATGAAAATCTCTCATTAGGCCTTGTGAGAGAGAGCAAAGAGAGCTCTCTTCTCAATCACAACAAAAGGTGTTTCTGCATCAGATAATGCTCATGATATATAATAGACTGGTTTGCGACACTCATCTGACTACTCCTGGAAACATATTGCTTCAAAGATTCTCAAGTTTGCTGGCACTTTCACAGATTCCTCTTACCCAGTTTGGGAATTAGATTAGATTACTTACAGTGTGGAAACAGGCCCTTCGGCCCAACAAGTCCACACCGACCCGCCGAAGCGAAACCCACCCATACCCCGACATTTACCCCTTACCTAACACTACTGGCAATTTAGCATGGCCAATTCACCTGACCTGCACATCTTTGGACTGTGGGAGGAAACCGGAGCACCCGGAGGAAACCCACCCAGTTTGGGAATTCTTTTGCCATATATTCCTGTAAGTAGGTGGGATATTGTATTTTTCTCAGAAAGGCTTTGGGAATGTCCTTGAAGTGTATTCTAATCATGATGAATTTTGAAATCGAGAACTTGATTTGGAAGTCTTGTGTCAACCTTATTGATAATGTGATGCACTCAGTGCAATTAATTGACAGTAACTAGTGTCTCAATCCTGCAGATGTTGAACTGTCAGAGGACACTGATATTGGAATTTTATCTTGCCCTTGAAATCGAAAGATTTTGCTGAGGCATCCCTGATTAAGTTTCTCTGAAGCTGACATGCGTGGGTGGAGGTCCGAGAGGAATATCATGTTGGGTGTATGTGGAAGTCCAAGCAATCTACCCATCCACCTCTTCAGAGTATTACTTAAATGGAGAATGATGGCAAAAGGCTAATCTGCAGAAGTATCGAGATTTTCCAGTACCTGAATCAAAAAAAGTTACTATGCAGGTACAGCTCATAATTAGGAAAGCTATTGGAACGCTGTTAGATCTCATATTTTCAGTGAGAGTCCGAGTCGTCGGGTGAGGAATCAGGTGACCTTTATTGCAATTTACACATCAGTTACAGCATAGCAAAAGATATACATTAAGCTTCAAGATGTCTTAACTTATACAGTTTAAACTTAGAGCGCCATCCTCTAAGTTCTTAGGCTCGGCAAAAAAACTGCCAGCCGATTCATCATGTGCAATAATCTTTGAAGAACCTAGATTAACTTTGGAGTTTGGGAATTTAGCGATACCTTAGTCTTCTGAGGATCCACCATAATGCAACTAGGTTGGGTAACTTTCTGTGAAATATTTCTGAGGCAGATGCAATTCCAAATAGTAATTTATTAAAACAGTTGGGGAAGAACAGGGAGATGATGGCCTAGATAATATTCTGGGCACAGCAGGTCAGACAGCATCCGAGGAGCAGGAGAACTGACATTTTTGGCATAAGCCTTTCACCAGGAATGTTGATTTTCCTGTTCCTCGGATGCTGCCTGACCTGCTGTGCTTTTCCAGCATTGCACTCTCGACTCTGATCTCCAGCATCTGAAGTCCTCGCTTCCTCCTGATATTCTGGGCACCCAAGTTCAAATCACACCAGGCAGATGATGGAATTTGGAATCAATAAAAAATAGTCTGGAATTAAGGGTCTACTGATGACCACAAAACTATTGCCATTTATTGGAGAAAAGACTTTCTTGTTCACTAATGTCCTGTAGGAAAGGAAATTGCTGTTCTTACTGGGTCTGGTCTACATGTGACTCCAGACCTACAGTGATGTGGTTGACTCTCAACTGCTCTCTGGGCAATTAGGGACAGCCAATGAATGCTGGCCTAGCCAGTGATGCCCATAATCCTATAAATGAATTAAAAAAAAACAAAATTAAGTAGTAAATGTTCATCAATCACCAATTGCACTAATTGTGAAACCAGTTAGTTTAGGCAAAACTATTCTTGGGCAGTTTAACGAGACATTGGATACATTTCCGTCGCGACCGCATTCTAGACGTGTGCAAGGTCAATGCAAATTGGAATAATATTGTTCTTCTTTGGTATGTAGACCACGGCTGAAAATTACACTTTTGGTTTCATGACCTGAACTGGACTCCATTCATGTTCCCTGTATAAGTTGGTTTACAACATGTTTCATTAAGGGATGCAATAGCTTCCTATGTGCATAAAAAGGTGAACATTTTTTCCTCAGGTAATATTCTCTTTGTTTTTTAACTTTTCTAACCTTTTGAACAAATTGGGATAAAGATTGAAGTCAACACCCACCCTTCTATTCAGGAAAGAAATTTCTTGTCTGTAAAGTTTTTAAATATATTTTAGTATTTCCTGTCCATATGTTGGAGAGTGACATAACATTGTGTAATTACCTCAGATCCTGTCGTTTAACGTCTGCTGGCTACAGCAGTACTTTGTCAACTAAAGCTCAGTATCTGATAATACTATGAAATTTGATCCCATGTCTAACTTGATGTTTGTAATATTTCCAATGACATAAACGTCTGCATGCCTTTAAGTTCATCTTCTGTTGGAGACTATTCAACTTCATTTATTTCATTGTGTGTAGTTCTTTGGAACTTTGCTTTGGCTGTGTCCTGCTTTGGCATTTTTCTAAAAGTGTTCTTCAGTGAAAGCATTTAGTTTTTAAACCTGGACATTGTTCGCATCTGTGAGGGGTCTTTGTTCCACAGAGTTAGCAAGAATTATAGTTTCCAATGTCTGCTAATCCACTGCATTGCCTTTGTGATTTTATTCCTTGCCTGTGCCACATTTTATCTTTTCCTCTTAGAATTGCTTCTTAGGATTTGCTTCTGGAACTCTGCTTCACTCACCATCTGAATAGTTTTGTATTCTGTCATAAATCTAACACAATCATCATGGGGTGACACGGTGGCTCAATGGTTAGCACTACTGCCTCACAGCGCCAGTGATACAGGCATAATTCCATCCTCGGGCGACTGTCTGTGTGGAGTTTGCACACTCGCCCTGTGTCTGTGCGAGTTTTCTCTGGGTGCTCCGGTTTCCTCCCACAATCTAAAGATGTGCATGTTAGGTGAATTGGCCATGCTAAATTGCCCATAGCATCCAGGAATATGTAGGTTAGGTGCTTGGGTCGGTGACTCTTCAGAGGGTCGGTGTGGACCCTGTTGGGCTGAATGGCCTGTTTCCACACTGTAGGGATTCTATGATTCTATCAGGTAAACAATAACAATCCAATCTTTTATGGACTCTGATTTTAAGTCACTGTAGTCATAACTCTTCACAATCCTGTAGAGATTATGAATGAAATATCTATAAATTCATATTGCACTCTTGTTTTGAATCTTGCCCTTCAAAGAATTTTTATTGTTCTGAGCTTGAAATTATTGTCAAAAGCTTGCAGCATCTCATTGAATTTTCCTGATGTTTTATTTATCCGCTGATAAGTAATATCATCAGCACCTCTATTTCCAATTTGGTACAGAAAGGTTCAGCTTCTGCCTTACTATCCAGGTATATGATATGCCTCAAGATTTGTTTCTAATATTAAGACTTCTGCCAATACTACTCCTGATGCCGTAGGTTCCAAATGTGATCATGTATTTTATCGTCTTTGAAGGTTTTTATGCTGCAGTAATCAAGGTTTTTGTATGTTTAACTGCTGCATTAGAGAATCTTTTTATGCATTATGGCTATAATGGCTGTTTTCTCCAAGGGACCCAGCCAAAAGGAAGATTTTTCTGTGCTTTGGAGATTCACTAAGACTCCTGTTGCATTCTCCTTGTCTCCCAAATATATTTGTGTTAGACCAGAATCAAGTATTACCTTAAATTGCCAATGCTTATTTGCTTTAAATGGCTCTGAGAGTGATTTTCTTGTCTCTCTGTTTCTGGAATATTAGGTTGCCTCTTGTAACCCTGAGTTTAATTTTCTCAGTCTTGCTTCATTGTATTTGCAATTGGAGGTGTAATGTGTTCATTTTCAATCTGAATTACTGTGCCATTCAAGATTTTACCCTTTTGTACAAGGGTTGATTTTATTGATTTTGACTTGTGCAATCCTCAAGTGTTTTATCAGCTTGCTGGCTGAACACAGACTGCTCCCACAGACCATTGACTATTTCGTAATGCACTTTTTCCTCTCTCTTGGAGATTACACAATTCTTTTGTCCCTATACGGCTTTTATCAGGTCTAAAATCCTTTCTGAGACGTTATCTGAAGTACTCTTTTGTATTCAGTGTTGCTACATGGTCTGTGGAATTTGCTGTAATCAGCAATCAGCAGTAACTGTTTATCTTGAATAACAGCAGAAAGTGATGAAGAAACTCAGCAATTCTGGCTGATCTGTAGGGGGAGAAACAGAGTTAACATTTATGTCTGATCAAACCCAAAATGGATGAGGATAGCAACCTTTCTGGTGTAACAAAAGTGTCTTGTTCACTGATAAGGTGGAAGTTATTGCATTACTGAAACTATTTACAGATTACTTGAATATGGCCTAATTACCACAGAAACTGTTATAGAGTCATAGAGATGTACAGCACGGAAACAGACACTTCGGTCCAACTTGTCCATGCCGACCAAATATTCCAACCCAATCTAGTCCCACTGCCAACACCTGTCCCATATCCCTCCAAACCCTTCCTATTCATATACCTACCCAGATGCCTTTTAAATGTACTAGTCTCCACGCTATCGCAGCTCATTCCATACATGTACCACCATCTGCATGAAAAAGCTGTCCCTTTGGTCTCTTTTATATCTTTCCCCTCTCATCCTAAACCTATGCCCTCTAGTTCTGGACTCACCCACCCCAGCGAAAAGACCTTGTCTATTTATCCTATCCATGCCCCTCATGATTTTATAAACCTCTATAAATCTCAGCCTCCAAAGCTCCAGGGAAAACAGCCCTAGCCTAATCAGCCTCTCTCTATAGCTCAAATCCTCCAACGCTGGTAACATCCTTGTAAATCTTTTCTGAACACTTTCAAGTTTCACAACATCTTTCCGATAGGAAGGAGACCAGAACTGCACGCAATATTCCAACAGTGGCCTAACCAATGTTCTGTACAGCCACAACATGACCTCCCAACTCCTACACTCAATACTCTGACCATTAAAGACAAGCATACCAAATACCTTCTTCTCTATCCTATCTACCTGCAACTCCACTTTCAATGAGCTATGAAGCTGCACTCCAAGGTCTCTTTGTTCAGTAATACTCCCTAAGACCTTACCATTAAGTGTACAGGTCCTGCTAAAATTTGTTTCCCAAAATGCAGCACATTGCATTTATCTAAATTAAACTCCATCTGCCACTTCTCACCCCATTGGCTCATCTGATCAAGATCTTGTTGTAATTTGAGGTAACCTTCTTCGCTGTCCACTACACCTCCAATTTTGGCGTCATCAGCAAACTTACTAACTGTACCTCTTATGCTCACATCCAAATCATTTATATAAATGATGAAAAGTAGTGGACCCAGCACCGATCCTTGTGGCACTCCACTGGTCACAGGCCTCCAGTCTGAAAAAAAACCCTCCACCACCACCCTCTATCTTCTACCTTTGAGCCAGTTCTGTATCCAAATGGCTAGTCCTTCCTGTATTCCATGAGATCTAACCTCGCAAACCAGTCTCCCATGGGGAACCTTGTTGAACACCTGACTGAAGTCCATATAAATCACATCTACCGCTCTGCCCTCATCAATCCTCTTTGTTACTTCTTCGAACAACTCAATCAAGTTTGTGAGACACGACTTCCCACGCTCAAAGCCATGTTGACTATCCCTAATCAATCCTTGCCTTTCCAAATAAATGTACATCCTGTCTGTCAGGATTCCCTCCAACAACTTGCCCACTACTGATGTCAGGCTCATTGATCTACAGTTCTCTGGCTTGTCCTTACCACCTTTTTTTTAGATTAGATTAGATTACATTACAATGTGGAAACAGGCCCTTCGGCCCAACAAGTCCACACCGACCCGCCGAAGCGCAACCCATTACCTAACACTATGGGCAATTTAGCATGGCCAGTTCACCTGACCTGCACATCTTTGGATTTGTGGGAGGAAACCGGAGCACCCGGAGGAAACCCAAGCAGACACAGGGAGAATGTGCAAACTCCACACAGTTAGTCGCCTGAGGCGGAAATTGAACCCGGGTCTCAGGCGCTGTGAGGCAGCAGTGCTAACCACTGTGCCACCGTGCCGCCCATCAGTGGCACCACATTAGCCAATCTCCAATCTTCCGGCACCTCACCTGTGACTATCGATGATCCAAATATCTCAGCAACAGGCCCAGTAATCACTTCTCTAGCTTCCCAAAGAGTTCTAGGGTACACCTGATTAGGTCCTGAGGTGTTATCCACTTTTATGCGTTTCAAGACATCCAGCACTTCCTCCTCTGTAATATGAACATTTTTCAAGATGTCATCATCTATTTCCCTACATTCTATATCTTCCAAGTCCTTTTCCACAGTAAATACTGTTTAGTATCTCCCCAGTCTCTAGCTTCAGATCCCTCTTATTCCAGTTTTGGCTTGGTTAGACTCTGAGCAAGTCCCCATGATATAATCGCGGCTCTCAGAAAAGTATTAATCCTCCCAGATCCTTTCAAACAACATAGGACACTGACTTCATCTGCAGCAACAAATATCATTATGTGAGAAAATCTACCCTGAAAAGAATAAAAAAGACATGGGTATTACAAATGAAAAATGAAGGGAAGAAAATGCAATGGTGTTTGTATCCCTGAGATCTAGTATTTTTTACCTCTGTTTCTTTCGTAAGCAATGAAAAGGTGAGCCAGGAATATGTTATCTATGGAGCTCATTTACCCAACCACTCAAATTAAGTCGTCCAGTAGTTTAGCTACGAGTTACATGTGACTAATTGGAAAATTCTGGCATGTAAGTTGTATTGATTGCTGTATAAAAATTAAATAATATACAGTGCACAGTTTACATATGGTTTCGCTACTTTATTAGTGGCGATGCACATTTACTTAAATGTTTATGGGTAAAACTACAAGACGGGAATTGTGTTTTGATTGTGACCAGTACTTTATTTCCTTTTTTTTGTGATAGATATTTATTATGATATACACATATAATCTACATTTATCTGTATCGCAAAGCATTTTCTAACAGGATCCATATAAAAGGCTCAAGCCCAGCATTTTAGCCAGATGTGTGGTGAATCAGTGATTTCTGCTGGACAAGATCATTATTTTATATCCATGACTAGTTTCAATCTGCAATGATCTCTGCCTCTACCGCTCTAAGTACTGTTTTTCATTCTTAGCTTATCATAAACAACCCTGATCAATTTTAGTCTGGTGAATGTTATCTCAAGGCCCTGATAGTCACTCACAGTCAACTTACCATATATAAAGAAAAATAAGTCCTCTTTTCTAATGAGCCTTGTTACAGGAAGCATTTTTTAATTTGATTTCCGGCATAGCTTACCATAAACAACCATGATCTGCTTTAGTATATCATCTGTTCTGTTTATTCACTTTGTCTCCGACTCTATGGTCAAATATATTTATCCATACTCAGTCATTTTCTCACAAACAACATAAGAAACGTTAATGATTATTCAGGCCTATTTTCATGGGTTTAAGTTTACTGTCAATATTTTTCATGAGCAAAAAGCCTTGCAGAACCTGTCTCCCCAGAGTCAATTTGCTGTGTTTCATAACCTCGTGGATTAGTAAGTCAATTGTGAGATTGTCATGGGTCCTATGCACTCTCTGTGAGAATGTTGGGTTTTCACCAGTCTACAGTGACAATATATGGACCCTGAATATATGAGTTCATGTGCTTTTGTGTGCAGAATTATACTTTTAATTTCCCTTTAATTTTTTTAAAAATATGATTTTGTTTGTTAGAGAACACTCCAGTGAGCACCATTAGTTGAATTTAGTACCTGAATAATACTGAATATAAGTCATTAAAGGCAACACATTTCCCAGCTGAGACTCCAGGAACTGATTTTGTTTTTTTTACAAAAGTAATAAATATTGCTCTATTACACCTTCTGCATGATCTAATGATTTTTCTACATCCACTAAATAAACAATCATAATTTGCCTGTCACGAAATAAAAGTAAACCTTGGTGTGAAAAATTAACCTATGGTACAACACAGATGATAGCTGATCACGTACAGCACGTGATATTTGATTCCGTGGCCACAAGCCAACTTAATGTCAAATATGAAACTGGCAGCTGTAAGCGATGCAACCCATTTTGCACAACTAACCAAAGCAACTGTCTACCCACTTCTCTTTATTTCCTTTTATGTCAAATATTCCACAACTATCAAATATTTAGTTTATTTCTTTATTTGTTTTAACTAGTCAAATTTTGGGGTTATTAAATTGAACAGTTATAACTATATAACTGGCATCAGTTGAATTTCTATTTTTTTTAAAATAGGTTGGATTTATCCGAAGAGTACCCTCCTGAATTGTGAATTAGTCCAGACTATTCCTTATTTAAATGAAGTATTTTAAAACTGACAATGAAATCAAGTACTCTGAAAACAAATCTCTTTCATATTCTGCTGATCGTATCATGGAGGTTCCTGACTGTGCCATCACGGAAGCATAGCAGAAAGTGAGGACTGCAGATGCTGGAAATCAGAGTTGAGAATGTGGTGCTGGAAAAGCACAGCAGGTTAGGCAGCATCCGAGGAACAGGAGAACTGATGTTTCAGGCATAAGCCCTTCATCAGTAATGGCTTCATCAGGAATCGTAATGTCAATTCTCCTGCTCCATCATAGAAGCATGTCCGACACAAAATTTCTCAAACATTTTGTATAGCATGGCCTTTTGTGCAGTTGCATTGTTAGGTTATTCTGTTATTTTGCTTCAATAGCATGCAGGACTGATTAGCTGTTTTAGAATATAGAGCAAACTTTGATCAAATGAGAGATCCAATATATGGAAGATCTAGTAAATGTACCTGTAACTCCCTGTCTAGCACTTTGGATTTTATGTGAGAACTCAATATACATGCACATTAGTTTTCTATACTGAATGGAAATTAAAAGAGAGTTTATAAGTAAAGGATGTTTGCTTGATGTTCTTGAATTGATACTCATATTGTCAGTGTCCAGAGTGTGGTGCTGGAAACGCACAGCAGGTCAGGCAGCATCCGAGAAGCAGTAGAATCAACGTTTTGGGCAAAAGCCCTTCATCAGGAAGCTCAGGTCTGGGAATCAATCGGTCTTCTGCCCAGTTTTCACTTTTCAAACAGGATGGACTTTGTATTTTTTAGGTTAAGGCACAACTTCCAAGTAGCAGCAGAACTGCTGAAACAGGTTGGCTTGGTTTAACAAAACAGAAGATTGAAAACTCATTCACACTTATAATTATGTCCAAGACATGATCTCTTGGCCTTAGCAAAGTGTCCCAGGCAGTGCTACCAAGGAAAGTTAAAATCGAAGTGAGAGGACAAGTTATTGCAGATGATCTTCACTCATCTTTGTCCTTGAATTCTGTTTTATTTGGAGATGAAGGTATTTGAAAATGGAGAAGTGGGGGGTGGGGGCGGGGTTGGTGGAGAAAGGACAGTTTATTTATTACGTTTTACACATGTGAAAGCTTTACAGTATTAGTCATTTCATAAGACCCACCCTCTTCCATGAAAGGATACGGTGGTAAGATTGGACACCAGGCCTACTCATAGTGACGAGAAAAGCAATAACATGGAATTTATCTTCCTTTTATCTGTTGACAGTTGAAGGACAGTGGCTGCACTGGGGTCCATGGAACAGATGTTCAGTAACATGTTCAAATGGAACTCAACAGAGAACTCGCAAATGCATCTCGACCCATGGTTGGACAGAGTGTAAAGGTCATCAGGCTGAGGCCCGGGATTGCTTCAACCAAGAGTGCTCAAGTAATTTCCTTCATTCTTAAGTCAATTAACTTATCACACTAAATTTGATACTTAATATCAGTCATTGACTATAACACAACTACTTAAACTGTATAAAATAGTCTCTCCAATTCTTAGTGATTAACAACAACTTATATACTGTGAGGGTCTCTGCATCTGTACACAATAGTGCTGTCTTTTACTGTAAGGTTCTATGACTCGGACAATTTTTGTTTTACAGTACAGTTGCTTATGGGTCCCGTCCAAGTGAGAAATGTCTTGCTCTGAAGCTGCGTGATTGACAATGGGCTCTGATTTTAATAACATATGCCTCAGATATTTCATTTAATTAAGCAATAATACAATTTCTGAATAATATTGTTGGATGTAGCATTCATCACATTAGAACTGTACAAAGTTAAAAATCACACAACACCAGGTTATAGTCCAACAGGTTTATTTGGAAGCACTAGTTTTCGAAGCACTGCTCCTTCCTCAGATGGTTTGGAGTATAAGATCGTAAGACACAAAGTTTATAGTAAAAGTTTACAGTGTGATGTAACTGAAATTATATATTGAAAAGGACCTGGATTGTTTGTAAGTCACGTATCTTTTAGAATTAACATGTTGGTTTCAGTTCTTTCATATTTAAATTGCAGAACATCTTTAAAAGTTACATTCTTAAGTGAACTTTAACAATTGGTGTCATGGTGGCCCAGATAATACATTTAAGATATGAGCTGCCCTGTGTGAGACTGTCTGTGACGTGATGGTCAGACTGATTCTCATCTAAAAACCAAATTTACTGAATTCCCCAGATAATGCATTTAAGGTGTGAGCCAGCTGTGTGAGTCTATCTGTGCCACGATGGTCAGACTGATTCTAATCTAAAAAACAGATTCACACAGGGCAGCTTGCACCTCAAATGCATTATCTGGGGGATTCTGTAAATTTGTTTTTTTAGATTAGGATCAGTCTGACCATTGTGGTACAGACAGTCTCACACAGGGCAGCTCACACCTTAAAATGCATTATCTGGGCCGACATGACACCAATTATTAAAGTTCACTTGAGAATGTAACTTTTAAAAATGCTCTGCAATTTACATATGAAAGAACTGAAACCAACATGTTCATTCTAAAACATGAGAGACTTAACAAACAATCCAGGTATTTTTCAATACAGAATTTCAGTTACATCACACTATAAACTTTAGCTGTAAATTTTGTATCTTACGATCTTATACTCCAAACCACCTAATGAAGGAGCAGTGCTCCAAAAGCTAGCGCTTACAAATAAATCTGTTGGACAATAATCTGGTGTTGTGTGATTTTTAACTTTGTACACTCCAGTCCAAAACCGGCATCTCCAAATCATTAGAACTGTAAGCAGCAAAATGAATTATAACCATGAATAAAACAACAATATAACCAAAAATATCATTACAATAGGAGAACACTAACACCAAGCAACATTCGTCAACCAATCCAATTTTGTTCTCACAATTTATGGCAATCTATATGTAATGAAGGCATATGACATGTTTGCCTTTATTAGTTGAGATATTGAGTAAAAGAGGGAAAAAGTGAGGACTGCAGATGTTGGAGATCAGAGTCGAGAGTATGTTGCTGAAAAAGCACAGCATGTCAAGCAGCATCCGAGGAGCAGGGGAATTGATGATTCAGATATAAGCCCTTCATCAGGAAGTACAAAAGTCAAGATGTCATGTTGCAGTTTTTATAAGACTTTGGTTATGCCACACTTCGTGTTCAATTCTGGTTGCCACATATTGGGAAGGATGTGGAGGCCTTGGAGAGGGTGCAAAAGAGGTTTACCAGGATGCTGCCTGGAATAGAGACTATGAGCTATAAGAAGAGACTAGAAAAACTCGGGTTGTTTTTTCTGGAGCAATGGAGACGGAGGGAAGACTTGATATAAATCAATAAAATTATGAGATGCATAGATAAGGTTGACAACAGAAACTTTTTCCAAGAGTTAAAATACTAGAGGACATGCATTTAAGGTGAGAGAGGAAGGTTCAAAGGAGATGTTGGGGCAAGTTTTGTTTTACACAGAGAGTAGCAGGTGTCTCGAACGTGATACCAGGGGTGGTGGTGGATGCAGATACAATAGAGGCATTTAAGGGGCTTTTAGATAAGCACTTGAATAAGCAAGGAATGGGGTGTTATGGATAAAGGGCAGGCAGAAAGGATTAGTTTAATTTGGTGTCATGTTCGGTACAACATCATGGGCTGTACTGTTCTATTTTTAAGTGTCATAAAACCCCATAACTCATTTCTATTAGTTGCTATATCGTGACACTTAAAGCCTGAAAATGCCTTCATTTTGAGCTGCTCTCATCGCTGTTGATGGAACCACCTGAAGTTGTCCTAGAACCATAGTGATTTCTTATTGTGGGTTTTATGGTTTGTAAAAACCTGCATTGGTTACATTGAGCCAAAGAATGAAAAATGAAGTAGACTTTTCAACTAAACTGGTATTAATCAAAGTATAATGTCAAACATCTGAACAACATACAATGTAAATATCATCAGTGGAGAAGGTGTTCTGTATGCACAATTTAAAGATTGTATAACAAATAGAGAGAATGCTTTCCAGTATGTCTTGCATGCTTTTAACATCTTAAATGTGGCTCAATATATTAATTTCTTCACTATGTTTTATTAGCAATTTGTAAACATATTGTAAACATTGTTTTCCTGTTACATTATACATTGCCAAGGATCAATCGTGAGTGCAACCAATACAACAAGCAGCCCCAGGAGGATGACAGCTGTTGATCGTGCAGTGAGTCGGGTTAGGAGTATTTGGAAGAAAGGGTTTACAAACATGCGGGAAGGGCTCTTTGGAGGTTGGGGTTGGTGGGTTTAGAAGTATTGACAGGTAGGAAGAAAAGGGGGAATTGTTGCCTTCTGAGTAGGTGGCCCTATTGTCAAAGGGCATCCTTTAAAGTTAGTAGCCCCCTTTCCTTTCTGCTATTTCATAAACTTTGATAAAGGAATCAGACTGCCAATTCCCACCCACATGCTCCACCAACTGCATTATGACATGGGAAGGGTAATATTGGGTAAATTGAGCTTTTACAAGCTCAGTTAACAAATTAACAACAATGGAGATATTATTGAGGAGGGGCAGGACTGACAACACTCCTGGGTAAAGAATCTTCAGGCAAGACAAATAAGGTGTAAAAGAGGAAGTTGTTTTGCATTATTAGTCGGAAAGTCGGTTACTGAAGTGAAAAGGGAAGATATCTTTAAAGGATCTTCAAATGAGGCTTTAGGAGCCGAGTTTAGGAGATTGAAAAGGGATGTACCTTATTGTTGAGGTACTATTGGGAGTACCTTAGAGATGCCTAAACAGTCAGCAGTCAGTAGTCTAGCAGATAATGTAGATAAGGGCTGAAGGGCCTATTTCCACACTGTAGGGAATCTAATCTAATCTAATCTAAAAATAATTCATTGCGGTATGTAAAAACCATAACATCTAGTCATGAATTGGATAAATCAAGAACTGACTGGTGGACAATGTTCCATAGACATCCCCAGTGTCAATGTTGGGGCATCAGTTTTTGCTTACAGAAAACAAGGAGAAAGCATTTGTGACCATCTTCAGTCAGAAGTAACAAAGAGAAGATCAACTTATACGTCAAGAAGCAGTTTGCCTTGGGAGTCCTCAAATTGACTCTGGATCTTATGAAGTCTCATGGCACCAGGTCATATTATGGACTAAGACATTTCTGACTGGTTATCACCTACCAACCTTGTTGTGGTTCTGTTCGCCGAGCTGGGAATTTGTGTTGCAGACGTTTTGTCCCCTGTCTAGGTGACATCCTCGGTCCTTGGGAGCCTCCTGTGAAGCGCTTCTGTGATGTTTCCTCCGGCATTTATAGTGATTTGTATCTGCCGCTTCCGGTTGTCAGTTCCAGCTGTCCGCTGCAGTGGCCGGTATATTGGGTCCAGGTCGATGTGCTTATTGATTGAATCTGTGGATGAGTGCCATGCTTCTAGGAATTCCCTGGCTGTTCTCTGTTTGACTTGTCCTGTAAGAGTAGTGTTGTCCCAGTCGAACTCATGTTGCTTGTCATCTGAGTGTGTGGCTACTAAGGATAGCTGGTACAACAGCTAAGGATAGCTCAGACAACAACTCACCAAGACGAAGGACCCGATACCCAGCATGAGCAAAACCAATGTGTACAAAATCCCATGCAAGGACTGCACAAAACACTACATAGGACAAACAGGAAGACAGCGAACGATCCACATCCATGAACACCAACTAGCCACTAAAAGACATGACCAGCTATCCTTAGTAGCCACACACTCAGATGACAAGCAACATGAATTAGACTGGGACAACACTACTATTATAGGACAAGCCAAACAGAGAACATCCAGGGAATCCCTAGAGGCATGGCACTCATCCACAGATTCAATCAATAAGCACATCGACCTGGACCCAATATACCGACCACTGCAGCGGACAGCTGGAACTGACAACCGGATGCAGCAGATACAAATCACTATAAATGCTGGAGGAAACATCACAGAAGCGCTTCACAGGAGGCTCCCAAGCACTGAGGATGTCACCTAGACAGGGGACGAAACGTCTGCAACACAAATTCCCAGCTCGGCGAACAGAACCACAACAACGAGCACCCGAGCTACAAATCTTCTCCCAAACTTTGAACACCTACCAATCTTTCTCAGCCTCCTGAGATCTCCCACCATCACAAATACTGATCATAAACCAATGCAGTTCTCTCCATGATAATAAGATTTTTAAAAATTCATTCATAGGATGTAGGTGTCACTGGCTAGGCCAGCATTTATTGCCAATTCCTAGTTGCTGTTGAGAAGGTGGTGATGAGCTGCCTTCTTGAGTGATGCAGTACATTTAGTGTAGGTGCTCCCACAGCTTATATGATGGGAGTTTCAGGCTTTGACACAGCTATACTATGGAAATGGTGATATATTTCCAAGTCAGGGTAGTGAGTGGCTTAGAGGGAAATTGCTGTTGGTATTATTCCTGTGTATCTGCTATCCTTGTCCTTTTAGATGGTAGTGATCGAATGTTTGAAAGGTGCATGTAAGGAGCCTTGGTAAATTTCTTCAGTGCATTTCGTAGATGGTACACACCGCCACTGCTGTGCATCAGTAGGGCAGCATGATGGCTCAGTGGTTAGCAGTGCTGCCTCACAGCACCAGGCACCTAAGTTCGATTCCAGGCTTGGGTAACTGTCTATGTGGAGTTTGTACATTCTCTGTGTCTGCATGAATTTCCACCGGGTGCTGTAGTTTCCTCTCTCAGTCCAAAGATGTGCAGGTGAGGTGGATTGGCCATGCAAAGTTTCCCCATAGTGTCCAGGATGTGTAGGCTAGGTGGATTAGCTGTGGTAAAATGTAGGGTTCCGGGATAGGGTAGGGGACTGAGGATGAGTGGGATGCTCTTCGATAGCTGGATAGCCTCTTTCCACATCATAGAAATTCTATGATCATTGATAGAGAACACGAACATTTGAGGATGTAATGCCAACCAAATAGGGTTCTTTGTCCTGATGGTGTCAAGCTTCCTGCTTGTGATGGGAGTTGCACTCATCTAGAAAAACGTGGGAACTATTCTAACACACTTCTGACTTGCGCCTTGCAGCTGGTGGACAGGCTTTGGGGATTCAAAAGATGAGTTACTCACTGCAAGATTCCTAGACTATGGCCTGCTCTTAATGCCTCTCCCTTTATATGGTCAGACTGATTATGTTTTTGGTCATTGAGATCTCACAGGATGTTAATATTGAAGGATTCAAAAATGGTAAATGTAATTGATTATCAGGGGCCATAATTAGATTGTCACTTGTAGGAGATGGTCATTTCTTAGCCCCTGGATGGATATTGTCCAGGTCTTCTGCATTTGAAGACAGACTGCTTCTACATCTGTGGAGTTGCAAATGTTCTGGTAACATTGCAGTTACCAGAACATCCCCACTGTTATCCTTATAATGGAATATCTAAAGGTGGTTGGGTTTAGTACAGAACCCTGTAAAAAACACACACACAACATAGGGAAGCAGCCCTGGAGCATCGCACAGGCAACAAGTCCTGGCACTTAACCTTGGAGTAGCTGAGTGCCAGTACAGAACAAATGGGGATTGCTGGTGGACTGGGGTCAGACGCAGGCAGTCACACCACATGTGGGGGTCTTATGCTGAGCTGTTACACCGAACTGGCTATTTGAAATTTCCTACTTTACAGTAATGTCAACCCTTTAATGATGTCCTAGTTTAACTTATTTTTCAACTCTGTAGGTAATGCAACTATTTTTATTTGTCTGCTATATCCAAGAATTGTACCTAGGTACTTGTACCTAAGATATCACCATAAGATGGAGTACATGTGACAATAAAAGGATATTGTATTGCACTGAACAAAAGAGAGAGAAACACAATTGGACAGACAAAGGAGTGGTTAAAGGGCAGTTTAAGGGAATAAATAGCTACTAATGGGAGCTATAGTAGCTGACAATGGATTGTGTGTGTAGGAGCCCATGTAATGACAAGACCAGTGTTTGGGCGTGGTAAAAAGCGGGGGAAAGATGCCAAAGCCCTAAAGTTGTTGAAATCGATATTAAGAAGGCTGTAGAGTTCCTAAGCAGAAAACAAAATGCTGTTCTTCCAGCTTGCGCTGAGCTTTGCTGGAGCTTTGCAGCAAGCCTGAGATAGATGTTGGCCAGGGTACGTGTATTGAGGTGGCATGTAACTGGATGCTCGGGATTTTTTTGCGGACAACGTCAATGATGTTCCCTAAACATTCAGTCAGGGCCTGGAAGAAGTCGTACTTTTTCTATTTTGCTCAAACTCATGTGCTTGCAGCCGTTTTAGTGTCTCTTCCAGATTCCTCAGGTACATTTCCTCTGAGGAGCCGGTGATCTAGGTATCATTGAGGTAATATTTTGCCTCTTTAGTCCACGTGGGTTTTGGACAATAGACGTTTGAAATAAGAGACCAATGTGATCCTAATAGGAACCTTTTAAATCAAAACAAGCCCTGATGATCCAGATATCTGTTCCTCATGGACATGGTGGCAGCAACTTGATCAAAACTTCATCATTCGTGACATGATGCGTCTGGTTCATTCCTCCTGGCAGAAGTGCGGTGGTTTCAGCAGCCAGTCATTCGTTGTGGCTATGGCAGCGATGTGGCAGTTTCAGCAACTATAGCGCAATGGCTTGAGCTACGGCTTCAGTGTTGGCGATTGGTGGATCCGGTCTGTTCCTCCAGGCTACGCCAGCAATGCAGTGGCTCCATTGTTGGCTTCGGCAGCGGTGTCCCATAGCCACTTCAGAAATCCAGGAGCCGTGGATGGAATAAAAGATTAACTTTGTCTTAATTATTTATTTTTATAATTTCTGTAATTATAATGATGCTGGATTATGGTGACTTATACACATCTCACTGTGTATTTCCATAAATATAGGTGGTAATCAATTACTAAAAAAACTCAAAATTTATGTGTCTCACCCTGGATGCTAGGATAAGAGATTTTTCATTCACTAGCAGCATCCATGTCTTGTTGCCCACAGCATGAATCTTCTTCTTTGAATTTAACTGACTCTTCTTTGGCAGGGTTTTTTTTCGGTGTGCTCTGTTTCCTCCAGCAGGTATACTTGCTTACAGTTCTTACACTGGACCTTCCTGCTCCAGTAGTCAGTCAGTGTCCAGATCTGTCATATCTTTGGCACTTTTGCTACTCCAATCGATATCTTTTGTCTGGCTGCAGTTTTATGTACTGAGGCCTGAGCCCCTATAGACACCACAATGTCCAGAATGGTTTTAAAATTTAGATTTTTCTCCAGTAGTGTTCAATACAGTGGCTACACACAAATTTGTCCATTAAGCTTCACCTAAAACATTCCCAAAGTCAGTGCTCAGTGAGGAATTATGGTGAATTGAGCCACCAAGGGTAATGTAAGGAAAACATTTTCAAACAGCAAATAATTAGGATGTGGAATGGACTGTCTGGAAATGTGGTGGAAGAAGGTTCAATTGAGGCATTCAAGAGGCCATCAGATGATTATTTGGATAGAAATGGTGTTCATGGAAATGGGGAAAACTTAGGAGATTGGCACTCGGAATTAAAACTTGTGTAGGCAGTTGAACCAAATGGCCTCCTTCTACACCATAATAATTCTGTGATCCTTTTCCAGTTGATTCCCCCAGTGAAATCTGAACCCCAGGGCAATTAGTAGGCAATTTGGGATATAATGGTCCTCTAAATATCAACTAACTATATGTTTTGCTTTCCAGTTTGTCTGGCTGGACAAGATTTTGTAGTTCAATAAAGGCTTCACTGCCCGTAGTGTTGAGGAACATAGGTATTACCAATTCAACTGCAGTTCTATTTGCCATATTATAACAACTGAGTCTTTCAATGTCGGCTCACCAGCCTTCTGTTCCTCCTTCACAGGGTCTGAGGGTGCCACATTGGCCCGCCATTTTTTAAAAAAATTTGCACAACCAGGTTTTATATTCAAAACCTTCTTAAATTTGATATTATGGTATTAAGTTTGCCCCCTAAGATGAATTGCAACAGCTTTTTCATTTCTAATTCGAATAGGGGATTCCTTTTCCTTTCCTTGACTTCATGCTTGAGACCTCTCACTTGATTTGATTTGATTGGTTATTGTCACATGTACCTAGATACAGTGAAAAGTTCTGTTTTGCAAGTAATACAGGCAGTGCAGAACAGACCAAAGAAAACAATTTTATAGCTGCAGAGAAGGTGCACAAAGAGCGAGATCAACATTAAATTTAAAATTTGAGAGGTCCATTAAAACGTCTAATAACAGCTGGGAAGAAGATATCCTTGCATTTGTTGATAAGTTGTATCTTGAGCTTTTGTATCTTGTGCCCGAAGGAAGAGGTTGGAAGAGATTGTAACCGGGGTGGGAGGAGTATTTGATTATATTGGCTGCCTTACCATGACAACGAGGAGTATAGATGGAGAAAATGGATGGAAATTTTGCTTGCACGATGGCCTGGGTTGTGTTCTTTCTGGACATACCAAAATTTCCTTAGCCTGAGGTAGTGGAGATATTGTGCTTTCCTGACCTTAGCATGTTGGACCAGGATAGATTGTTGGTGACTACCACTCCTAGGAACTTGCCACTCTTGACCATCTCTGCATGAGCACTAATGGCATAGACATTGACATGCCCTCCACCATGCTTCTTGAAAGTAATGACCAGCCCTTTCCTTTTACTCCTGTTGAAAGAGAGATTGTTACCTTTACACCATGCACTCTGTTGCTTTCCTGTTTTCAGTCATATCATTGTTTGAGATCTGGCTGACAACGGTGGTATCATCTGCGAACTTATAGATTGAGTTAGGATGAAATTTAGCCACATAGTCATGAGTATATAGGGAGTATAGTAAGGGGTTGAGTACACAGTCTTGTGGGGTGCTGGTTTTGAGGATTATTGTGAGGAGTGTTGTTGCCTATTCTCACTGATTGCAGAATGTGGGTCAGGAAGTCAAGGATCCAATACCAGAGGGTGGAGCAGAGACCTAGGTCTCGAGAGTTTGGAGATTAGTTTAGTTGGCATTATGGTGTTGAAGATGGAGCTGTAGTCAATAAGTAGGAACTTGACGTAGATATATTTGTTATCGCTTTGTTTCAAGGATGAGTATAAGGCCAGAGAGATGGTGTCTGCTGCAGAGCTTTGTGACGGTAGGTGAATTGCAAAAGAACAAAGAAGGCTGGGAGGCTCGAGTTGATGTGAGCCAAGACTAGGCTTTTACAACACTCCATAATTTCGGAGGTCAGAGCCACCAGGCATGCTGCATGAAATGATAGAGGTCTTCTTGAAGCAGTTGGGGTCTTCAAATTGTAAGGAGGAGAGGTTAAGACGTCAGCAAATACTCTCACCAGTTAGTACAAGGAGGATGTGTGTGCAAGACGGGGAACTTCATCTAGGCCAGTTGCTATCCATGGGTTTTCTATCAAAAAAGCCAATTTGATGTCTGCAGCAGTGGCTGAGGGAACAGGTGTATGATGAGGTGTGTTGGCTGGGCCTCACAGGTTGCTTCACATTTAAGGGCTTAAATTGTTCAGGTTTCTTTGTGTTCAGATGCAAGAAATCTGCCATTCTCCCCTTCTCTTTTATTGGGTCCAAAATTGGGTGCAGTTCCTCTTCTGTATATCACAAGCTGTACCATAAATCCAGTTTCTTTCAAAGGGCCTTCTTTCTTCTCATTTGTTATCCTAGCTACCTCCATGGCTGTCTCTTCCCAGTGGATAATGTGGTGAAAAAAATGGCACTGTACTGGGTATTATGTACCTCAAGGTTTGTATAAGGATTTGTAGCTTGGGTACCTGTTGCAATTGCTGTGGGTATGTTCGCTGAGCTGGGAATTTGGTTTGTGCACATTTTGTCCCCTTTCTAGGTGACATCTTCAGTGCTGTGGAGCTTCCTGTGAAGTGCCGCTGTACTGCATCGGTTGGAATTGATTTGGTTTTGTTCCCGCTGCTTCCAGTTGCCGGTTCCGGTTGTTCATTGCAGTGGTTGGTATATTGGGTCTCAGCTTATTGATGGAGTCTGTGGATGAGTGCCAAGCTTCAAGGAATTCTCTGGCTGTCCTGTTTGTATTGTCCTATTATTGTTGTGTTGTCCCAGTCGAATTTGTGGTTCTTGTTGTCGGTGTGTATCGATACTAAGGATAGCTGGTTGAGCATTTAGTGATAAGTTGATATTCATGAATGTAGTTTGCTAGTTGACTGCCTGTTTGTCCTATATTGTGTTTCATGCAGTCTCTACGTGGAATCTTACACACCACGTTTGTCCTGCACATGATGGGTTTTAGGTGTTTTGTTCTGCTGAGCCATTGTCTGAATGTGGCTGTCGGTTTATGTGTTGTCATAAACAACTGCAACCAGCAACTGGAAGCAGCAGGAATAACTTCCAATTGACACATTACAGCAGTACTTCACAGGAGGTTCCACAACATTGAGGATATTATCTAGAAATAAGACAAAACATCTGCAAAACAAACTATTTCTTTTGCAACATTGTAAAAAATAGGCAAGGCTGTCATTTTGTGTCCATTGTAATATATTCCTATTCATTGGAGCTGCACATCACAGTGCACTGATCATATTTCCTACATTCTTGACTGGTTCATTAACAAACATAGCAAAAAACAAGCAACCCAAAACTGAACCCTGAGGTACATCAGTGGACATAGGCTTCCATTCACAAAAATACCTTTCAACCATTTTCCTCTGCTTCCTACCATTAAGTCAATTTGTCAAATTGCTCTGGATTCTATAGTTGCTAGCTTCTTTACTGGTGTGCCTTGCAAGACCTTGTAAAAGACCTTACTGAAATCTATGTAGACTACATCAACGATGCTATCCTCATTACATATCTTGTCATCTCCTTGAAAAATCCAAATTTGTTAGACATGATCTTCTCTTATAAAAGGAGAAAGTGAGGGCTGCAGATGCTGGAGATCAGAGCTGAAAATGTGTTGCTGGAAAAGCGCAGCAGGTCAGGCAGCATCCAAGGAACAGGAGAATCGACGTTTCGGGCATAAGCCTTCCTGAAGAAGGGCTTATGCCCGAAACGTCGATTCTCCTGTTCCTTGGATGCTGCCTGACCTGCTGCGCTTTTCCAGCAACACATTTTCAGCTCTTCTCTTATAAAGTCACCCATACTATCCTTGATTAATCCATGCCTCTCCAAGTGCAGTTTAATTCTGTCACTCAGAATTTTTTTCCAGTAGTTTCTCTCAGACAATTTTTTATAACCCCACTCTGTTTTCCTAATCTCCTTTTTAAGCAACCCTTGAACTTCTATACTCTTCTCAGACAATCTTCCTTTCTTTCCCTTATCCAAACCTGTACATCCTTTGACGACAGGGTTCTCTATTATGTCACATAACCAGAACACTGCTAACTATCATACTGTCCCAGCACACACTGCCGAAAGCACTGTTTCTGCTGCTGTAAATGCCCCCGTGGTTGCTGTCAAACGTGCCATGTCAGCTGACATAACTCATCGAAGCACATCTGATCATGTCACCTCCAGAGACGCCACCAAGAACATCGCCGCCGAAGACATCGCTTCCACGAATGCCACCCAGAACATCACTTCTGCCCCCACGGGTACCATTGGACGCACCGCTTCTGCATCCCCCCCCCCGACCGTCGGCACTTACGTTATGATCACATGACCAAAGACAGTCTCCATCCCCACTCCCAACTCCAGTTCTACACCAGGCCCCAACCCTCAGCCCTGCCGGGTTTTTACCATCCCCCCAGACCTCCCCCTCACTGAGGATAAACGATCAGTCCTCATCCCACTGCGCTGCTAGATCAACGAATTCCATACGCATTGCGACATCAAACTTTTCTTCCACAGCCTCTGCCTCTGTGCTTACTTTTTCAATCATGACTCCCTTCTCCCACCTCAATTATACTCCATCCTCTTGGACACCCTGTCCTGGTCTCTTACCCACCCTCTACCTCTTCATGTCCAACTGCCATCATGACATTGACCACCTCAACCTGTCCACCCCTCTCACCCACTGCAACCTCTCACCCTCGCAAACCTCAGCCCTCCATTCGCATTGCTCCAACCTCAAACTCACCATTACATCAGTGGAAAAGGGGATGGGGGGTGGCAAATGCGCAGTGGTAGTTTGGTTCACCAGCATCTACATCGCTAAAGCCAGGCGCTATCTCATGGACACCTCCTCCTATTGCCCTCTTGACCATGACCTCACCTCCCATCACCAAACCATCATCTCCCAGACCGTTCACAACCTCATCTCTTCAGGGGATCTACCATCTACAGCCTTGAACCTCAGTTCCGCAACCCCACACCACCTGGTTGTAACTTTTAACCAAAATCCACAAACTTGACTGCCCTGGTTGACCTATTATCTCAGCCTGCTCCTGGCTCACCGAACTTAACTCCTCATATCTTGACTCCGTCCTGTCCCCTTTCATTCAGAAACTCCCTACATACACTCGGGACACCACCCACGTCTTCCACCTCCTCCATGACTTTTGTTTCCCTGGCCCCCAGTGCCTCATCTTCACCATTGGCATTCAGTCCCTTTACAGTCCATCTACCATGGTGAATGCCTCTCATCCCTCTGTTTCTTTGTCTCCCGCTGATCCAACCACTCTCCCTCCATCAACACACTCATTTGTTTGGCGGAACTGGTCCTCACCCTCAACGACTTCTCCTTCGAATCCTCCCACTTCCTTCAGACCAAAGGAGTATCCATGGACACCTGCATGTGCCCCAGCTATGGCTGCCTCCTCGTAGGATATGTGGAACAGTCAGTCTTCCACAGTTACACTGGCACCATCCTCCACCAGTTCCTCCGCCACATTGATGACTGTATCGGCGCCACATTGTGTTCTCACAAAGAGGTTGAACAGTTCATCAACTTCATTAACACCTTCCACCCTGACCTTAAGTTTACCAGGACCATCTTGACACCTCCCTCCCCTTCCGGGACCTCTCCGTTGCTATTTCTGGTGACCAACTCAACACGGACATCTTGTTCAAACCTATCAACTCCCACAGTAACCTGGACTACATCTCCTCCCAACCTCCTCCTGTAAAAATTCGATCCCTTACTCCCAATACCTCCACCACCATATCTACTCCCCAGATGGAGCAATTCCACTCCTCGACATCCCAGATGGCCTCCTATTTCCAGGACTTCAATTTCCCCTCTCACATTATCAACAATGCTATCCAGCGAATCTCTTCCCCTTCCCGCACCTCTGTCCTTGAACCCCACCCCTCCAACCACAACAAGGTGAGAACCCCCCGGTTCTCACCTTTCACCTCACTATTATCCGGCTACAGCGCATTATCCTTCACTATTTCTTCTACCTACAATTAGACCCCAGAGACATATTTCCCTCCTCACCCTATTTGCGCTCCACAGACACCATTTTTTCCGTGACTCCATCATTAGGTCCATGCCCCCACCAGCCTACCCTCGAAACCCAGCACCTTCCCAGCGGCCAGAAGAAGTGTAAAACCTGCATTCAAACCTACCCGTCCTCTCCGTCCAAGGCCCCAAAGGGTCTTTTCACATCCAGCAGAGATTTTTCTGCACATCCATCCACCTCATTTACTCTGTCTGTTGCTCTCAATGTGGTCTCCTCGAGGTCGAGGAGACAGAATGCCAACTCTCATAGCATTTCAGGGGAACATCTCTTGTACACGAGCACCTAACAACCCCCACTGCTCTGTGGCAAACCACTTCAACTCCCCCTCACACTCCTCCAAGGACACGTAAGTCCTAGGCCTTCTCCAAACCCAAATCAAAGCCACCGATCTCATCTTCTGCCTTTGGACCCTTCAACCACACGGCATCAATGTCAACTTCACTAGTTTCCAAATCTCCTCTCTCCACCTTACCCTAGATCCAATCCTCCAACTCAGCACTGCCTGCTTGACCTGTCCCACCTATCTGCTGCACCATCCCCACGGCCAATTACAATCATCCCCAAACTGCATCCACTATTACCTTCCCAGCTACCTACCCGCCCCACCCCACCTCACCATGCCATTCCAGATGAAGGGCTTATGTTTGAAACATCAAATCTCCTGCTCCTTGAATGCTGTCTAACCTGCTGTGCTTTTCCAACACCACACTTTTTGACTTTGATCTCCAGCATCTGCAATCCTCCCTTTCTCCCAACAGGGTTCTGTAGACCTGTTGGTCCTGCCCTCGCCTTTATAGTCCTCACTTTCTCCCAATAAATTGCTAAGTCTTTTGTGTAAAATACAAACTGGTGCCTGGAATTCAGTATTCACAGAATCTGAGAATTCTTAAGAACGCCTCATCTTCTGCCTAGGGACCCTCCAACCACACGGCATCACTGTGGATTTCACCAGTTTCCTCAACTCTCCTCCCCCCACTTATCCCGCATCCAACCTTCCAACTACGCACCACCGTCTTGAACGTCTCCCACCTATCCATCTTCCTTCCCATCTTTCTACTCCATCCTCCTCTCTAACTTATCACCATCATCCCCCAACTGCATCCACCTATCACCTTCCTGGCTACCTTTCCCCAGCCCCACCTTCTCTCCTATTTATCTTTAATCCCCTCCCCCCCAAATTCCTCTTCCTAGACTGCTTGCACAGCAATGCTGTTTGGAGGACACTCTTCCCAGTCTGTTTCACCACAAATGCTGACTGCAGGACTTTCTTTCTAGCTGTTGTTTTAACACTGAAATCTGAAAACAAGTGAAAGATAGCTTTTGTCCAAAGCCAACATTTACAAGCAATGTTCTCACCCATAATTGAGATTAACTACAATTACAAACACACACAATTGGACTATGTGGATTCCCACAGGTGTACTTGATCAGTGGTTTTTTAGAGGCATTACTTTCAGATACCAGAATACCCATAAGCAATGCTCTGGCTAAATACAGATGAAAACTTTTCATATAGTTTATATTCATAACATTTCAGACAATATACTCAGCTGTCATGTTGCAGCATGTCAAACTTTGTTCCAGATGCAAAATAATTTTAAAAATAGATTCAAGTATGGTTAGTGTTGTCCTAACTGCTTACAAGGGATTGCCCATTTAGGCCATTTCTCTTTTGAGGAGTGACTTCAAAGTAAAAATTAGTTGAGCAGCTAGATGCTGCAAACATATTACCCACAAGCCAGCCATATGACTATGACACTATAGAATAGATACTATAGATATGACCAAATGGTATGTTAGCTTACGGCTACACATCACTGTATTAACCCTTGCAGAAGCATTTTATTCTCTCCATTTCCCTATTTTTTTAGCTGTTTATGGAAAGCATTTCCTGGAATTGGTTTGAATAATTGGCATTTTGCAGTGATTAATGAAATATGAACATGTAACCAACTCATCAGAATGTGAGAGCACAAGAACATACAGAGCAAATAATGTGTTAGGACCCCCAAGTCTTATTCAAGTACTCCTGTGGCAACATGTGCTCTTTGAGCTTGCCGTTGATGTTGATAGTTTTTGTCTACCAGTGACTTGGGCAGGATTATGAATGCAGTATTCATTGCTCGACATTTTGTTGTTACCCTGGTACTCCTTAATAATCTTGCTATGTGTTGATGACATTTATAGATGTCAAATGTAATACTTTCTCATTGGCTTGATGTTATATAAACAAAGCAATTTATCTTAAAATTTGGGATGGGCTAGGGGCAATCGGTAACTGGAACAGATCTATTTTCAGTTGTCACAGAATAGCATAATTTTCATGCAAGTCAACTTAGGTAAGTAAAGCTCATTGAGTAGAACAGAATTATTGAAATTTGTTTTCGACCATTGATACAAAATGCACCAAAGTCAAATTTGAAAGTCTTTTTATAGCTATTAACACAAAAAACAGTTGTTGTCTGTTTAAATGTAAAGGTTGTGATTTACATCTTGCCTGCACCCATTGCTGTACAGGCAAAATTTGATGCTATCTTGTCAGTTCAGTAGTTATAGCATGAGTCTGAGCTGGTGTGAGGGAGAACTAAGAGGCGCCAGGGATGTCTGCTTCTTCTGTGTGCTACAGAAAATATATGTATCCACATAATGGAGACTGGCTGTGCCAAAACCCATGGCATCCAGCAACACTGAGAACATTGATGACAACAGTATGTTCCTGCCTTATGTTTCATCTTAACTCCTATTTCATTTGCATTCTTATATCTGAAGTACAAGCTGCTGATGTTATGACCATGCATCTTGTGCTTTCTGTAAGACAATTCCACTGCCTTTTCAACATTCTCCTTGATGTTTTACTTCCACATACCCAAGAACTGCCGCTTGGCCAGTCTCAGTACTTCCAGGTTGAATGACTGAGAATAACTCCATAGTCCGACGAACAGACTTAATCATCTAATAGAACACATGCTACCATGAGTTCAAATACTCACACTGCACTTAAGTTAAAGGCAAATAGAGGGCATTTAAGTTGCAAATGTTGAGTCACTAGCTACAAATGTATCATGCCCAGACAATGATGTGCTAATTCACTGGAAAATCTGGTTGTCGATGACTTTTGCTATATGGGACTCAAATAAGTACCACCATGGTGTACAATGCAGGAGAATGCTGTAATGTTAGCTGACCAAACAATCCCACATGCAAGGGTATCAAGGAATATGAATGAATCTGACATAAGATCAGCAAAAGGCTTTGCAAGGATCTTCTCTGTAACTACAGCTCCATCTCTTTTTCAAACTGCAGATCCAAAGCAACTTCAACTGTAACGCAAACCTGCTTGAACCGTTTTGAGAATAAGTCACCAATTTCCTGTGGCAATGCAACAACATTCCTTCCACAAAAGCATGTCACCACAACACTACCAAAAATACTCCTGGGTACTTCCACAAACTTTGCAATAGCATAATTTAGTTTAGATCATCTCATTTCCAAGTCAGGTGCCTGACCCTTTAAATAATACTGGTGGGTCCCTATTGCATTGCTTAAGTGCTTTTTGTGAGCGATTAGTAAAAGGGGTTAAAAGAACCCACCTTGCACATTGTGTCAAATCAGTTTTGCACCCCACACAAATAATCTCTGGCTACTGCAGTGCTTACTCAATTGGTGCAATAAAACCCAAAGTGCACCCTTCTACAGATTTGAAAAATATTTGTAAATTTTGGTGTTGGAAGAATAAACATTACTTCTTGTATCTATTTTCATGTAGTCAACTTACGACGTCTTGTTATGAAATAGTCATCCTCTGAAATATATTCAACTTAGACCTGATCAGCTTGAAATGTTTCGCATGAGAATGTTTACTGTGAAATACTCAGCCTCATATTGTTCATGATTGAATACTCATTTGAAGAATCATCACTGTAACATAGCCAGCTCAGACTATCTTTTTCTTTTTCTTTGTGTAATTATGCATTTATGTTTAAGGGGGTTGATAGTGAAGTAGAATGGATTAATCTATTTTTCACTCGACAGCTGCATTTGTCTGGGTTCAGGTGCAGTATACACATGCAACAGTACAAATAACAATGTCTAAATTAACTTAAAGCCTCAGATGCCGACTACATTCCTCTTCACATTTTGTGGTATTTCTGATCTGTTACGCACCTGCCCAGCTGTCATGAATCAATGTTTGCAGAAGGCACAGTAACATAAACCATTTTTTGGGGAAGGCTAAGTTTTTCTTTCACAAGATTTATACATTTATTTTAAAGTTGAGCCTAAAATGTTTATCTTTTTTTATTTGACAGCTTAGGAAAGACAAATTCTGCTGGCAAATTTCAAGTTACTTTGCTAAACGTATAAATGGCTTCAACAGATACCATTCTTTTCGTATGTCTTTCAGATACAGTTACCCAACAGCTTCAAATAAGACAGATCACTTTGCGATTTGAGTTCCACTCAAAATAAACAAAGCTCTCTCATATTGTATATGAAAATTTAATGAGATAAATAACAAATAAAGAATTTGATACTTTTTCTCCAGCAATATATGTTTTGAAGATACTTAATCCAGTAAGGTAACACTTCTTTTAGTGGTCAGTTAGCTCAGTTAACTGGATTGCTGGTTTGCAATGCAAAATGATTACAACAGTGTGGGTTCAGTTCCCACACTGGTTGAGGTTATCAGTTAGGAATCTCCTTCCCAACAACTCCCCTTCCCTGAGGTATGATGACTCAAGCTAAACCATCACCAGTCATCTCTCTTTAATGAGACAGCAGACCTCTAGTTCAGTAGGACTATGGTGACATTACCTTTTTTTGAATAACTCCTTTCACTCTTTAATTTCCTACTCAACTTATGAAATTGCATTTCCTATGGGCATATTTCTGTGCTTTCACCAGATATGATTCCCTCCATCTACCTCTGAGATATGCAGACTGACTAATTCAGTGACTTCTCTCTGACTTTGACTACTTTGAGGCTTTTAAATAGCATAACTGCTACTAAGTATCTTTTCTTCTGAACTGAATCTGCTGTGGCTTTATTCTTTCTTTCTGTAAGTCTCAAAAGCTCAACTTAGTAAGCAGTTAAGCAATTATCGCATGAGCTGTCTTGTCAAGTAATTTAGCTTAAATCATAAGATTTATTGTGTTATGACACAGACGGACAGATAAGCCAACTTAGCTTTTCTACTGCTGTATTTGCAACACAGTACAATTAAAATCTTCATAGACTCTCAAAATTAACTCCAATGATTCCTGGTCAATAAGTCTGGTGCTGGAAATGCACAGCAGGTCAGGAGCATCTGAGGAGCAGGAGAGTTGACGTTTCGGGCATAAACCCTTCATCAGGAATGTGGAGATCCCCGAAGGGGACAGAGATAAATAGGAGGGGGTGGAGCTAGGGGGGAAGGTAGCTAGGAAGGCATTAGGTGGATGCAGGTGGGGGGTGATGGTGATAGGTCGGAGTGGAGGGGCGGGTGGATAGGTGGGAAGGAAGATGGACAAGTGGGAGAAGTTCAAGAGGGTGGTGGCGAGTTGGAGGGTTTGGTCTGGGATAAGATGAGGGAGGCAGGATGAGGAAATTGGCGAAATTGCCTTTGATACCATGTGGTTGGAGGGTCCCTAGCCGCAAGATGAGGTGTTCTTAAGAATTCTCAGACTCTCTGAATACTTCATTCCAGGCACCATTTTGTATCTTACACAAAAGACTTAGCAATTTATTAACAGTACAATAACTTCAGTAAAGTAAAATTAAACAACAAAGAATCTAACTGGTCTCTGCTACAAGCTCAAAAATCTTTATTTTCAGCCACAATTACACATAAAACAGACAGATTATGACGCATTGTTCCACATGCACAAATGATGGTTTCTTGGTTGATTTTCTGAAGATATCAATCAAGGTCACATTTGAAACTCACTCAGAGAAAGAAAGTTATTCTTATAACTTTTTTTCTGTTCTTTGATCTCACAAGAGTTGCTCATGGGAGATCTTAGAGATGTAGATCTAAGCAGATCAGGGCTGGGACCTAAATATCCAAGGATACGTGTCCTATTAAAAGTACAGGCAGAGTGGATGGGATTGCATTATTAGTAATAAGTTGAAAGCAAGAAGTGATACAGTCAGAAGACATGGAATCTGTGTGGTTAAGTTCAAGACTGGAAAGGATAAAATATCCTAATGGGAGTTGTATATAGGACCCAGCAGTAATCAGGATGTGTATCACTGGAATCAGGGAGAGTCTCACAAGACTGAAAATTGTAACAGTTGGCAGTTAGGAAGGCAAATGCAATGCTAGCATTTATTTCAAGAGGGCTAAAATACAAAAGCAGAAATATACTGCTGTAGTTGTATAAGGATGAAGGGCGATCTCATTGAAACGTACAGAATACTGAGAGACCTGGATAGATTAGATATGGACACAAACTGTTACCCGCAACTCAAAAGTTAAATTTAGCTCACAGTTCCTAGTTCATAGCTCCAATCTGACATTGATAAAAGAATAACATAAAAATAACAGAAACATCAGTGAGTGTTCAAACACTTGGAAATGCTGTTTGGATCCAAAGCTTTAAAACCGATGAGTTTCTGATTCTTAAAAAGTCATCTTCACAGAACTGAAAACTAAAGGCCGTTTACTTCTACTTTAGAAGCAAGATTAATACATAATAAAAATTATTTTAATCCATTAATAAGGATAATAAGAAAGTGGTTGAGAATGGTAGCAAAATAGTGTTACCGTGTTGGTACTCCATTTATCTTTGGAAAAATGATGTGAAAACAGAAGTTCAAGTACCAAAACCAGATGGTACCTAATGGTTATGTGTAGACTATCACAAAGTCGAAGAAGTTATTCGACTCCATGTTTGGAAGACTACATTGAGAAGATGGGACAAGCAACTTATATTTCTAAATTGGACTTATTCAGCACATATTGGTAGGTACCCTTTATCTGACAGAGCAAAGACAAGTTCGGCTTTCAAAATACTGAATGGACTGTACCAATTTAAAGTCATGCCATTTGGGATGAAAAATGCATCAGCTAGCGTAACGCTGGTGATAAATTCTTCATGCTATTTTATTTCCAGTTGAGCAAGGTTAAGATGGTGCATAGGTTGGAATATGGTTTGATAATAGCAGCATTCACATCCAATAAACATTCAGAAGTATGATAACCTAATTCCTCTCTTATTAGGTGACACTCAGCAAACCCTTTATCGAGATTGTGACTGGCACACTTTCCATTAGGGGTATGCATAAATGTTCAAAATCCTTTTTGATTCATTAAGAAGGTGGTGTAATATTAAAAATGGGTACTGAAAAGTGCAATTTGGACCCCATAATTTCCTGGACTGATTTATTGGGACAAACTTGCTTCAAATGACATTCTACTGTTTGCAATGGATCCAGGTCAGGACACACTATATAACTGGTGATATTAAAACAGTAGTCTGAAACAGGAAAAGTCTTGAATGTCTTCAGACTAGCAGTAACCGAAACAAGATTAGAGTGGTACTGGAAAAGGGGTAAAGATGATAGGTCGGAGAGGAGGGTGGAGCAGATAGCTGGATTCGCAGTAAGGTTAAAATCAACTAGGCGAATCCTCTTGCAAGGATGCCTACCTTGAAGAAGTTCTCATTTCTCTACAAGGATCTCAGTGAGTCTCTCTCGCACTGCAACCCCCAGGTCATCTCCTCTGCCCTGAAGTTCTTCAACTATGTCCTGAAACAAACTCGCTACCACAGCCACATTTGCTTCCCAGTTCCAAACTTCCAGCTCAGCACCATCCTCATGACCTGTCCCACCTGTCAATCTACCTTCATAGCTATCCGCTACACTTTCCTCTCTGACCTATCACCTTTACCCCTTCCTCCATCCACCTATTGCAGTCCTGGCTACCTTCTCCCCAGCCCCACCCCTCCCATTTATGTCTCCACCTCCGAGGCTTCGAGCCTCATTCCTGATGAAGGGCTCCTGCCCGAAACGTCGATATTCCAGCTCCTTAGATGCTGCCTGACCTGCTGTGCTTTTCCAACACCACTCTAACCTTGACTCTAATCTCCAGCATCTGTAGTCTTCACTTTTGCCTAGTAACCAATATTTTTCTTAGAAATTACATTTCTTTAAAAATGTGCACCTCCTCGATACTCATTCCCATTGAGAATGTTTATGATGTTTCTCCCCAAGAAAGATGACTTTTCACTTTTGAATAAGTGCATATGCTAAAATTATAACTAATTTTTTTCTCTCCCTTTAAACTGTGGGCAAGGTATTCATGATAGCCATTTTCTCCTCTTTGTTATTCACAGATTCAGCAATGAATGCATTGTAGCTGATACTGGATGGGTCTAATGAGAGCCCATTGATTGGCATGGGAATTGGGCCTCAGAGAATTCAGAGATGTAGAGGGTGCATCCAAGGTGGTTAGAACTTGTGGGGAGATGAATGTTAATGTTGAAAGGAGGGTATAGGTAGAGGTATCTCACGCTCCGTCATTTTCCACCCCAAACAAACATGTACACGTACACATAGACATTTCCCAGCTGACACCTAGTGATGAACACTTTCAGGTCATCCACTCTCCCTAGAACTCCACCTTTCAGCCATGATTGAGACAAGTTCAAGTTCTACCTCCTCCAGAAATATATCATAACAAGATAACGAGAGTCCAGAGAAAGTATATTCCTGTTAGGGTGAAAGGAAAGGTTGGTAGTTATAGGGAATGCTGGATGACTAAAGAAATTGAGGGTTCGGTTAAGAAAATGAAGGAAGCATATGTCAGGTATAGATAGGATAGATCGAGTGAAACTTTAGAACAGTATAAAGACATTAGGAATATACTTTAGAGAGAAAGCAGGAGGGCAAAAAGGGGACATGAGATAACTTTGGCAAATGGAGTTAAGGAGAATCCAAAGGGCTTTTAAAATACATTAAGAGCAAAAGGATAATTAGGGAGAGAATAGGGCCCCTCAAAGATCAGCAAGGCGGTCTTTGTGTGTAGCCGCAGGAGATGGGACAGATATTAAACAAGTATTTTGCATAGGTATTTACTGTGGAAAGGGACATTGAAGATATTGAATGTAGGGAAATAGATGGTGACATCTTGAAAATGTCCAAATTACAGAGGAGGAAGTGCTGGATGTGTTGAAACGCATAAAAGTGCATAAATCCCCAAGACCTGATCAGGTGTACCCCAGAACTCTGTGGGAAGCTAGGGAAGTGATTGCTAGGCCTCTTACTGAGATATTTGGATCATCGATAGTCACAGGTGAGGTGCCAGAAGATTGGAGGTTGGGAAACGTGGTGCCACTGTTTAAGAAGAGTGGTAAGGACAAGCCAGGGAACGATAAACCAGTGAGCCTGATGTTGGTGGTAGGCAGGTTGTTGGAAAGGCAAGGACTGATTAGGGACAGTCAACATGGCTTTGTGCGTGGGAAATCATATCTCACAAACTTGATTGAGTTTTTTGAAGAAGTAACAAAGAAGATTGATGGGGGCAAAGCGGTAGATGTGATCTATATGGACTTCAGCAAGGCGTTTGACAAGATTCCCCAAGGGAGACTGATTAGCAAGGTTAGATCTCATGGAATACAGGGAGAACTAATCATTTGGATACAGAACTGGTTCAAAGGTACAAGACAGAGGGTGATGGTTGAGGGTTGTTTTTCAGACTGGAGGCCTGTGACCAGTGGAGTGCCACAAGGATCAATGCTAGGTCCACTACTTTTCATCATTTATATAAATGATTTGGATGTGAGCATAAGGGGTACAGTTAGTAAGTTTGCAGATGATACCAAAATTGGAGGTGTAGTGGACAGTGAAGAAGGTGTCCTTAGATTACAATGGGATCTTGGTCAGATGAGCCAATGGTCTGAAAATTAGCAGATGGAGTTTAATCTAGATAAATGTGAGATGCTGCATTTTGGGAAAGCAAATCTTAGCAGGACTTATACACTTAATGGCAAGGTCCTAGGGAGTATTACTGAACAAAGAGACCTTGGAGTGCAGGTTCCTAGCTCCTTGAAAGTGGAGTCGCAGGTAGATAGGATAGTGAAGAAGGCATTTGGTACGCTATCTTTTATTAGTCAGAGTATTGAGTACAGGAGCTGGGAGGTCATGTTGCAACTGTACAGGACATTGGTGAGGCCACTGTTGAAATATTGTGTGCAATTCTGGTCTCCTTCCTATCGCAAAGATGTTATGAAACTTGAATGAGTTCAGAAAAGATTTACAAGGATGTTGCCAGGGTTGGAGGATTTGAGCTATAGGGAGAGGTTGAATGGGCTAGGGCTGTTTTTCCTGGAGCATCGGAGGCTGAGGGTTAACCTTATAGAGATTTATAAAATTATGAGCGGCATGGATAGGATAAATAGACAAGGTCATCTCCATAGAATGGGGAGTCCAGAACTAGAGGGCATAGGTTTAGGGTGAGAGGGGAGGATATAAAATAGACCTAAGAGGGAAACTTTTCACTTAGATGGTGGTACGTGTATGGAATGAGCTGCCAGAGGAAATGGTGGAGCCTGGTACAATTGCAACATGTAAAAGGCATCTGGATGGATATATGAATAGGAAGGGTTTGGAGGGATATGGGCCGGGTGCTGGCAGGTGGGACTAGATTGGGTTGGAATATCTGGTTGGCATGGACGGGTTGGACCAAAGGGTCTGTTTCCATGCTGTACAACTCTATGACTGTATGACTCTATGTCAAACAGGGATTTAAAAATATCTAAACCATGCAAATAGATTTTTTTGGAAACATGTGGAAACAACTGTTTGGGCTGCGCAACAAGTACTGTTTTGCTACAACATCATGGTAAGATGACTCTGGTCTCGTGGACTGAATTCATCCTCCAGGACCATTAAAAGTCTTGTGTTGCGATGGTTTTGTCTGTAACTCTTGGCCATAAGTTCTGGGTTTAAATCCAACTGATGTGTGTCATGAACTAATCAAACAGGTTGATAAAAATATCTAAAGTTGTGGAGAGTTTGGGGCAGCCAGAAGCATAATCGGAAGATTGTCCAAGGAATTCCCCCATATCAACCTCCCATTGCACCACCTCCAAACGAACAGGAAATAAGACTATAAGAAATAGGAACAGAAATAAGCTGTTTAATAGATTTGTGGCTGATCCAACATTCTTTACATCCACACTCCTGCATTTTCCCTGTAACCCTTGATTCCCCTATTGATTAAGGATCTATGTATCTCAACCTTAAATATAGTCAAGGACTCCCCCACCCAACACACAGACACACACACACAGCTTTCTGTGGCAAGGCGTTCCAATGACACTCAATTCTCTGAGTTAAATTCCTCCTCATCTCGGCTTAAATTGATACTCCTTTTATTCTGAGACTATGTCCTCTGGTCCTAGACTCTCCCATGTTTGGGAAACACCTTTTTAATATTTACGCTGTCAAGCCTTATAAGAATCCTAATGGTTTCACGGAGATCATTCTTCTAACCTCCAATACGCATTCTTTCCTTCAACTTAATATTAACCTTTACTTCCTCGGTTAGGTATGGTTGGTCTAGAATCATTCCAGGTTTTTGCAGAGAGTCATGAACTGTATTCTTAGGTGTAGAGTTGAGTAGCTCTTATTTGTCATTTCTACCATATACAACTGATACAGTAAAAATGAGACAGCATTTCTCCAGCACTGAGGGTGCTACATTGACAGCACAAACTACACAATCATACACAGTGTAAAGTGCGTAAGAGGTGCAAAACACGCAAGTTACAGTGTAACAGAAGAATGATGAATAATAGACATTTTTCGAGCAAACAAAAGAATTTCAGATGGGAAAGAGTTCGATTATACTGTGTTAAAGAGCCTGATGGCTTGGGGGAAGAAACTATTCCAAAGTCTGGCCGTGAGAGACAGTATATTCCAGTATCTTCTGCCAGATGGCAGGAAGGAGAAGAGTTTGTGCCTCTGCTTGCTTACTGTTATATCTGCAAATATAACTGCCCAGTTCACTTTAGATAACTCTATTCTCATTTCTTTGTATTTCCGTTTATTAAAGTTAAACACAGTTGTTTACAACCCATGTTTCTTACTCTCAGACTAATTATCAAATTCAATCATGTTATGTTCACTACTTTCTCAAGGGTCTTTTATTCTGAAGTCATTTTTAAAAGCTGCCTCATAACCCATTCCCAGATACAAGATAGCCTGCTCCCTGGTTAGTTTTATCATGTATTGATCTCGGAAACTATTCTTCATGCACTCTATGAATTCATTGTTGTAGCTACCTTTCCAATTTGATTAACCTAATCAACATAAAGATTAAAGTTACCCGTAATTATTGCTTTATTTTCACATGCTACTATTATTTGTTGATTTACAGACTTTCCACAGTGTGAGTCAAGTGTATCTGTATAATACTTCTACCAATTCCCTTGCTTTTTTTAAAACTTCACCCAAATGGACTTTACATCATGTGGGCCCAGATCATCCTGATGATTGTCATCATTTCATTTCTTATTAATAGTGCTACCTCACCTCCGCTCCCATCCCGCTTGTCTCTTCAAAGGGTGAAATATCCCTGAATGTTAAGTTCCCAGTTTTGATCTCTTTGTAACCATGTTTCCTTAATGGCTATGAGATCATACTTGTTTACCTCAGTTTGCAACATAAGGTCATCTACCTTATTCAAAATGTTTTGTGCATTAAGATAAAAAGCTTTTAAGTTTGCTCTATGATTGAATTTCCTTTCACTTTTATGGTTCCTTGGTAGAATATGATATTCTCGTATTATGTCCGTTTTATCTTTTAATGCTTAACTTTTATGTTTTCTTTAACCTATTCCACCTCTCTTGGTCCAAATGTGTTCCTTTACAGGAGTTTATGTACAAATTTTAAAATGCAACATTTAGTCATGGTCATGAATATAAAGAATTTTTAGTGGCTTACTTGACTGCAGTTTTGACAAATTACTAACCAATGATTCGAGATTACGGTTTAGATGACGTCAATGAGCAACATTGCTACCTATGAATTCCACACCAAATCCTCCCAGAATGTGGTTTTTAAACAACTAGGTACTTTCATTATTTGTTTATTTTTATTTATTAACTTTTTTTATTCAGAGATGTTATTGCACAATGCAGTTCACGATAGCTCATCATATCAATTGTGAAATTGTTTGAGTTTCTCATCAATCACACAAAGTCTGTTCATAGATTGCTTTTGAAAGTATTGGTTTCAGTGATTGGAAAGTCCTCATGTTAAACTCGTATAGTGAATATTGCCTACAAGAGAAGATCTGACTATTGCCTTTTGACATTACCATTGCTGAATCTCTCACTATCAACATCCATTAACTCCATGAAGGTCAGTATACCTTTTATTTACATATGCATTGTACATGACACTAACCCAGATAGCTCAGAGCTGCTTCTAGAGTGAGCAGATACTCCTGTTTAACTGCCCCAATCAGGGAACTCATATTCTATGAGATCCACTTGGCTGATCTTGTTCTAGTCACTACAATATGGATCAAAAGCCTTTTCCTTTATATTGTGATGCTTAATTTTATAATTACTTTGTGAAGGACATGCAGCCTCCTGATGTAACTTGACATTGCCATTATCAATGTTGCAGATTTTGGGCTCAGAATAACTACCACAGATTCATTCTATGTCAATTTTATGTAACTAGTATGATATTTCCACCCAAGAAAAACTGACAAAAATTTTCTATTTTAAAAATGATCCTTAGCATTCTGTTTCTCTCTGTGTATGATTATATTTACTGGTGATCAGGATGCACAGTATAGATGCTTCTCTTAAGCGTAATCCATGACCTAATTGATTACTGTTATCTCTCCATATTTTAAAGTGCCACCTGCTAGCTTCTTGTCATGATTTATCTCATAATGAATGAGTAGTTCATCACTGGTCAAGCATCTCGTAAATGCATTGAGAGCATCTTACTGTTTTTAGAGCATTTCCATTTAACATTTTTCATCAACAACTTCTATAGTAGAGCAAAGAACATTGTAAACTCAAGCAAATACTTATGTGATATCAAACCATGCAGAGAGAAAATCTGTGTACAGACACTTTTTTTTCCAAACATTGGCAATAATTTGCAATAAAATGATAAGATAGCAAAGATAAATGGGAAAACGGAGGACTGGGAAGCTTTTAAAGAACAACAGAGGATTACTAAGAAGGAAATACGCAGAGAAAAAATGAGGTACAAAGGTAAACTGGCCAATAATATAAAGGAGGACAGTAAAGGTTTTTTTAGGTATGTGAAAGGCAAAAAAATGGTTAAGACTAAAATTGGGCCCTTGAAGACAGAAACAGGGGAATATATTGCGGGGAACAAAGAAATGGCAGAAGAATTGAATTGGTACTTCAGATCTGTGTTCACTGGGGAAGACACAAAACATCTCCCTGAAGTAACAGTGGCTGAAGGACCTGAACTTAAGGGAATTTATATTTGCCAGGAATTGGTGTTGGAGAGACTGTTAGGTCTGAAGATTGATAAGTCCCCGGGGCCTGATGGTCTACATCCCAGGTACTGAAGGAGGTGGCTCGAGAAATCGTGGATGCGTTGGTGATTATTTTCCAGAGTTCGATAGATTCGGGATCAGTTCCTGCGGATTGGAGGGTGGCTAATGTTGTACCACATTTTAAGAAAGTTGGGAGAGAGAAAGCAGGAAATTATAGACCAGTTAGTCTGACCTCAGTGGTGGGAAAGATGCTGGAGTCAATTATAAAGGATGAAATTACAACACATCTGGGTAGTAGTAACAGGATAGGTCAGAGTCAGCATGGATTTATGAAGGGGAAATCATGCTTGACTAATCTTCTGGAATTTTTTGAGGATGTAACTCTGAAGATGGACGAGGGAGATCCAGTAGATGTAGTGTACCTGGACTTTCAGAAAGCTTTTGATAAAAGTCCCACATAGGAGGTTAGTGAGCAAAATTAGGGTGCATGGTATTGGGGGCAAAGTACTAACTTGGATTGAAAGTTGGTTCGCTGATAGGAAGCAAAGAGTAGTGATAAACGGCTCCTTTTCGGAATGGCAGTGGGGTACCGCAGGGATCAGTGCTGGGACCGCAGCTTTTTACAATATATGTTAATGATATAGAAGATGGTATTAGTAATAACAGTAGCAAATTTGCTGATGATACTAAGCTGGGTGGCAGGGTGAAATGTGATGAGGATATTAGGAGATTACAGGGTGACCTGGACAAGTTAGGTGAGTGGTCAGATGCATGGCAGATGCAGTTTAATGTGGATAAATGTATGGTTATCCACTTTGGTGGCAAGAACAGGAAGGCAGATTACTACCTAAATGGAATCAATTTAGGTAAAGGGGCAGTACAGAGAGATCTGGGTGTTCTTGTACACCAGTCAATGAAGGTAAGCATGCAGGTACAGCAGGTAGTGAAGAAGGCTAATAGCATGCTGGCCTTCATAACAAGAGGGATTGAGTATAGAAGCAAAGAGGTTCTTCTGCAGCTGTACAGGACCCTGGTGAGACCACACCTGAAGTACTGTGTGCAGTTCTGGTCTCCAAATTTGAGGAAAGACATTCTGGCTATTGAGGGAGTGCAGTGTAGGTTCACGAGGTCAATTCCTGGAATGGCAGGACTACCTTACACTGAAAGACTGGAGCGATGGGCTTGTATACCCTTGAGTTTAGAAGACTGAGAGGGGATCTGATTGCGACATATAAGATTATTAAAGGATTGTACACTGTGGAGGCAGGAAACATGTTTTCCCTGATGGGTGAGTGCCGAACCAGAAGACACAGCTTAAAAATACAGGGTAGACCATTTAGGACAGAGATGAGGAGAAACTTCTTCACTCAGAGAGTGGTGGCTGTGAGGAATGCTCTGCCCCAGAGGGCAATGGAGGCCCAGTCTCTGGATTCATTTAAGAAAGAGTTGGATAGAGCTCTCAAGCATTGTGGAATCAAGGGTTATGGAGATAAGGCAGTAACAGGATACTGATTAAGGATGATCAGCCATGATCATATTGAATGATGGTGCAGGCTCGAAGGGCAGAATGGCCTACTCCTGCACCTATTGTCTATTGTCTAATTGCTGCCTTTCCTGACCCAGGCCCAGGCATAAACCTTTATCATTGCATTTTCATTCCAAGGTCCATGCTCTTGGATTGCAAAAATCTAATGTATTCCTTTTCAATTTCACATTGTGACTATTGAGCCTTTGTGCATTTCATGGGTTGAACGTCTCCTCTGCTTGTTTTGGCTTGTTTATCATAGCCTCTAGTTCTGCCCCTGTGGACCCAGCTATGGAAGCTGATCCTTTCCCTATGTTAAGCCCTGGATGTTGATAGTGAGGGATTCAGCAATGGTAATGTGAAAGGACGATAGTTAGATCTTCTATTGGGACTCAGAACCATTGGAAAATTGTCCCATCACTTTCCAGCCAGTTCTGACTAATAGCCACCATTGTAACAGTGAGGACATATGTAAATTCACTGGATCTAATAAACAAGAAATCAGCCAAGCTTTGCAATATGCAGCTCCTGAATCAGGACTGATTCATTTATATACTTTTATACCAGTTATGGCTTCATTATCTAATAAAACTTGATCATCTCAGTTTAAATCAAAAATGCTTCCTGTCTAATTCTGGTTGGAAGCCAGCCTTGATCAATAACATTGGATTTTACACAGCTGTACAAAACCATGGGTTGGAGGCAGGAAGAATTTCAAAGGTATCTGAAATCATTTTGTATCTTTTATAATTCACCATTAAATGTTGTAGCATAAGTTTTATCAATATATAATCAGGTATGTTATGACAGTACAATGATTAGAAAATAAAACTACAAGCTGTTAAGTTGGAGATCAGCGAGCTCTTTTTTTTCCTTTAGTCCATAAGATGGACTATCACTAGCTCGGCCAGCATTTACTGCCCATCCCTAAAGGGCCTTGAGAAAGTGGTTGTCAGTTGGTTTCTTGAACAACTGCAGTTTTTGGAGTTTAAGGAGAACCACAGTGCTATTGGAAGAGAAGTTCCAGGATCTTGGCAGTGACAGTGAAGGGACAGCAATCTAGTTCCAAGTCAGGATTGTTTGTGGTTTGGAAGGGCACTTGCCAGTGATGATATTCCAAAACATCTGCTATATTTGCTCTTCTAGCTGGTAGGGACTGAAAATTTGGAAGATGCATTTGAAGGAGCCTTGATGAGTTACCACAGTGCATCTTGTAGCTGGCAAACACTTCTGTCACTGTGCCCCATGGGTGGTGAAGAGGGTGAGTGCTGAAGGTAGTTGTTGACAGGCTACTCAATTGGGCTGCTTTATCATGGATGGTATCAAACTTCTTGAATGTAATTGGAGCAGTACACATCAAGGCAAGTGGAATGTATTCATCAGACTCATGACTGGTGCTTTTCAGTTGTGGATGTACAATGGGATGCGAGAGGTGAATAATACACTACAGAATTCTTTGCATTTGACCAGCTCTTGTGGATTCACTATTTATATGTCAAGCATAGCTTCTTGTTTATGTTCAGCCCTGGATGTTTTTAGTGAGAGATTCAACAATGGTAATGTCAAAGGGTAATAGTTAGATAGTCTTTTGTTAGGGCCGTTTATTGATATATCCTGCTATTTCTACTATGACCAGTGCATGGCACTGATAGTATTCCTGAGATCAATAGCTTTGACATCATACTTTTCAGCTTGCTTCCCAACTTCATATATTCTTCTTTAGGACCTCATCTCTTTTTTTCTATCCATGTCTTTGATACCAATGTGTACCATGATCACGGTCCCTGTTCAGGATGTCCTGTAGTTGCTCTGAGACATCCTTGACCCTAGCATCCAGAATGCAACATTCCATCCTAGAAACTCATTTGTGGTCAGAGAAACACCTATTTATCCCCCTTACAATTGAATCCCCAATTGTATTGAATGTCCACACTTGATGCTCCACCTCTATGCAACAGAGCCAACTGTGGTACCATGAACTTGGCTGTTGCTGCTTTCCGCTGTGAAGCCATTACCACACAGTTTCCAAAATGGTATGGAATAATCAGGGGATTCCTACACTACTTGCCTTGTTTCTTACTCTGCCAGATTATTGTTGCATTTAAATTCTACCATCTTCCAAGGCGGGGTCCAAACACAGGTCCCCAGAACATTACCTGAGTCTTTGGATTAATAGTCTAGCGATAATACCAATGGGCCAGGGCCTAATCTAATAAGTGCCTACAAGTGACCAGCAATGTCATCCAACAAAAGAGAATTCAACTTTTACCTTGTGATATTCAATAGCATCAGCATCACTGAATCGTCCATTATTAACATCTTGGCCATTACCATTGATGAGAAACTGAATCAGTCCAGTCATACAAATACTGTGGTTACAAGGGCAGATGAGAAGCTGGGAATTCTGCAGCAAGCAGCTCAATACCTGACTCCTCAATGTCTGGCACCATCAACAAGGTACAAGTCAGGAGTGTGACAGAATACTCACTTCCCTAGACGTATGCAGCTCCAACAATACTCGAAGCTCAACTCCATCTGGGCAAATTAGCTTGATTGATTGACACCCCATATGACACCTTCTACATTCACACAGTCCATCACCAATTCAGTGACAGCAATGTGTACCATTTCCAAGCTGTGCTGTGTCAACTCATCAACATTTCTGTGATAGTAATTTCTAAATATGCAACCTCTATCACCGAGAAGAACAGGAATAGCAGATGCATAGGAAGTGTACACCTTGCAAGTTATTTTACTTCAAGTCAAATACCATCTTGGCTTGGAACAACGTCATGATTCCTTTGCTGTCACTCGGTCAAAATCCCACAAGCAGCACTATACATAGCTATCGTGGACTGCAGGTGCCCAAGGCATCTCGCCACCACCTTCTCATGGGCACGTTTCGGGATATCCTCCTGGTATGTTGTGTTCTGCATGGTGTAGGCAATGAGATAATGTGATGTATTTTGAGGAACAGGAAGAACAGGGAACTTTGTTGAACATGAGGATGAAGACATAGAGGAAGCTCTCTTTGTCTATCACAGAACTCAACAACATCAGGTGCTTCAAGCCAGACAGGACCTGAATGGCACCTAGTTTCCACAAGATGAGAGCTCGGCGCAGCAAGCAATTGTGGAATGCAAAATAATCAGTAGTCTCCATGTTCCCATTTCAATTGCATGGTGGGGGTGAACTGCAGCTTCTATTTGTTTTGTTTGTATTCCCTTTTGCTGACTGTAAATAAAAGCTCACGTTTAGAATTGTCTGATTGCTTACCTGTATGTGATGTTGCCCTATTCAACAATGGCAAGATGCAAGTTTACAGTGGGCATTGGCAATAGAGAAACGACAGAATGTAGGTAGCTAGTCTGTGTTTCCTGGTGGTTAAAAACAACTGGAGTGAAAGAATCAGGTTGAATGCACGAATGATTGTCAGCTTATCATATTACACATTTGATGGCAAATAGAATGTCTTTTGGCTTTACAGCACTTATCCTGTTAATTGAGTAAAACACTCATGTTATTACTTAATCACAACATCATAAAATGGCTAGGTTCACCTGTTGCTCAAATTCTTGAAGATTTGTACCTTCCTGGATAACTTGTAGAGTTGTAGAGTATGCACATGTAAGAACCAAAGGGCATCTTAATCCTATTCACGCGTTCACAAAATGTGTAGCAAGCATTGATCTGATCGAGGTAGTCATTACTATTTCAGCATCAAGCTTACATGGTGAGCTAATGGTTCTGGCCCTGTTTACATGTTTGCCTATTAGGCCAATCCTATCGCACATGGAGCTGTAGGAATCCCAATGTGTAAGCAACCTGTGAAATTAGGCTTTCAAGAAGCTACACGTTCATACATTGGGCTCTGTTCTCTGTGCCAAAAAAATCCTTTTCTGGGTATTGTTCTGTGTTCAATTATGGGATACTAATAACCAGGTATACTCTCCATGACAATCTCAATCATATGCCCACATTGTAACCAAATGGTACCCTTTCTTCTCATGCAGTATAAATTGTTGTCCCCTTTGAAATTGTTTTTTTCTGTCTGTCCAGATGAGTGCAAGGCAAAGTTTCAAACAGCTTGTCCCTTTTGCAAGAATACTCAAGCTCTGTATGACTCAACCAACTAATTATCATATGCTTTCTTGCTCTAGTAGAATTGATTTCAACTCTTTTTAAGGTGATGGAAAATGGGGTCCATGGAACCACTGGAGTTTGTGTTCCAAAACATGTGACAGCGGCTGGCAACGACGCCTTCGTATGTGCAAAGGGACAAGTGTCAAAGGCTACCCATGTGAAGGATCAGGGGAAGAGGTCAGGACATGCAATCATAAAAGATGCCCAGGTATAAGAATTATACTTGTTATCACTTATTTAAATGCATACATAAATTTCTTTGCTTATTTCTTTTTACGACATAAGCCATTTTGGTTCAGGATATCACTTTACATCCTATCTGATGGTAATTCATAATAAATAATCAGATTAAAGAGATTACCTATGCTAACGCCATAATAGGTAAATAGCATGCATTCCCCAGCCTCTGGGGACGCCATAATTCAAATTGTGCATATGCACAGCTTGCACTCGTGCTGTACGATTTAAGATGACATTATTAATTACAAGAAATAGAGATTATATGTAGAGCTGAAAATCTTTCTTTATGTCCATGTTAGTATCCCTATGGGACTAAATGTTTATAGCAACATCTTGATTTTTTTCACCCTTTGAATTGTTTAATTTGTCCCTGTGAAGAAATACCTGATCCTTGGCATCTAACCACAATGTCAGGAGCTGTCATATATCAGTCTCCACTCATACTCTCAGGTTGTTGTTATTTTTACTTCCACTCTGAATTTTCTATATACAGCCTGGTTTACACTATATTATCAACCTGTTATCCAACATGTGCACATTTATTCTGATTTATTTTATTCTATCCCTTCTGCTATTCAGACAACACTGCCCTAACCTTGTTTGAACCACATTTCTACTTTGATCATTATATTTGTATTCCACACAACAGTGCACCTGTATCTCATGTAATGACTAAGTCTCTGGCAAGCTTCCCCAGTTTGTTACAAGATATACCAAACTGGGTAGGGAGGGATGAGTTATAACCCCTTCTTTATTCAACCTCCTTCTTGGCTGGTTGCAACAAAGTTAACTGAAAAAGTATCCCTTTCTATGAGACAGGATTTGAGAAATACCTTTTTCACCCAGAGAGTGGTGGCGATCTGAAATGCATTGCCTGGGAGGTTGATTGAGGCAGGTAACCTCATGATCTTTATAAAAGACTTGCATGAACACTTGAAGTGTCAGAACATTCAAGGCTATGGGTCTAGTGTGGGAAAGTGGGACTAGTGTAGGTATTAACAAAAGAAACTATGTCGAGGTACTTTTCTACCTATGTCTGCTGTTAATTGACAATGTATAAACGTTTCACTATACTCATTAAATATATGTGACAGTGAAGGCTATTCTATTCTATTCTAGTGGTGTATTTTTGGTGATACAGACTCAGTAGGTCAAAGGGCCTCTTCTGCATCATATAATTCTATAATGCGTTTCTGATAGTCGAAAATGGGCTATGTTTTCTAAGGAGAGGCAATTTCACTGCTCCCCTCGTTTTCTATAGAAAGAGGGGACCTTCACATTTCCGAGACAAGATTCTGCTCAGGTCTCAGGAACATAGAGCCATGCTTCAGTTCTGACAGAGCTTTCATAATGCAGGATTATTGGGTCAAAGCAAATTATTATAAAGCATAGGTTGACCCTCTGAGAGCTAAAACCAAAACACCTAAAGAGGAAGAACCTCATCCCATAATCTGTAAAAGGAGTGTGAAAAGTGGTGTAACCTGCTTTTCAGCAACTTCTACTGGTTAAATAAAATAAATCTCTGGCACGCACTTTAAAATCAACAAATAACAATTTGTATCTAACCCTAACAGTGAACAAATTAACTAAACTATTAACAAACCAAATAAATCCCTTCTAACTACTAAATATTCCCGAATAAAGCAAGATTCTAATGGTATGATGTCACAATAAATACAAGGTAAAAACAATGACTGCAGATGCTGGAAACTAGATCTGGATTAGTGGTGCTGGAAGAGCACAGCAGTTCAGGCAGCATCCAAGGAGCAGCGAGTACAAATCCCACTCATTTATTAAAAAAAAATAGAATTTAGTCTCTCAGGATTATAGCCAGGTAATATGTCTTCTGGAGTGTTCTGTGCCTTTTCTGTCGCTTCTTCTGTCAGGAGTATTAACTAGTTGTGTTCTTGGTACCGTTACTATTTAGACGGTGCTTTCTATAAGACATAGAGGAGACTGCGAGAGCCAGGAATTCTCTCTCAAGAGCTGAGGGCCGTAAACTCTAGCAGATGGCAGTCACCTCTCGGGTTTTTGTCCAACTGCCCCCTTCCTTTTATACCCTTGATGACATAAATCACTATTCCTTACAATAGGATTGGTCCTATGTTGTCAAAACCATCAGACTTAAGTTTAATAGGTTTTTGGTATCTATGTATCTGGCTCAAATTGATTGGCTCAGTTCAAGAGCCTATCATCTTGGTAAAAACTGCTGTTTGGCCTGCTACGTTTATGATCTTTCAATACAAATGTTTCAATTCAGGTGCTCTGTGTACTTGCAAACTTTCAAGCTGCTGCTCACAGACATCCATTTTAAATCTCTAAACAGAGAAAAAGCAGACAATCCTTTAAAGGGACAATGCAATGCTTTCCCCTTCCCCAAATTCTTGCCTCCCAATCTACAAGTACTCTGTCCAACTTTGCAACAAAATCATACCCCCTTCTCACAGCAGCTAGCTACCGTCTTCTGAAATTTAAAGGTTCAGACAACCATTTGGACAGCTACTGTTAAAAGATAAGTAAATGGGATAAATGTAATGTTAGGTAAGTAAGGTCCCAAATGGGTATGTTAATAGAATGGCAGGATGGGAGCAGGGTGGGAGTAGTGTGCCAGATGGGTATCGGATATAGTGTCAGGTAGGTTCAATGCCAAGTGGGAAGTGGTTGGTAGGAAGGGGGGGGCAAGTAAGTTATGCAGTGTTCATGCGGGGTAGGTTGGAGTGGTGAAAGAAATCAGAATTGGCAGAGAGTGCGCAAAGAATGGGTATCCAATCCATTGGCAGTGGACTCAGAGGGTTTCAGTGTTGGTTTGGTTTGGGTGGGAGCTAGTTGGAGGTTGTGTTCCTTGCATGCTGGTTTCAACAAAGGCAGAGGACATTGGGGTTTGGGTCTGGCAGCAGGAAAGATGGCATCAGACCAACACTGAGTGTTGGTTCCCAAGGGGCATGTCCAGGGAAGAGGGTGTAAGTCTCCAGAAAGTGGGTATCAGTTCAGGGAGATGTCAGGTCTCTAGAAACAGGTAATGGGGTAGCCAGGGATGTATCAAGTACAGGGCTGGAGCGTGTCTGGTCTCAGAGCATGTTGGCAAAAGGCAGTTATGATCCTCAGGGTGAGGGTGTTTGGTGTCAGGTCCCTTGACAGTGGGTGTCAGCATGCAGGGAAGATGAGATTGTGAAAGTGGGAGGGATGTCATGTTCCCAGTGAGAGTGTTGGGTCCCAGGGAAGGGGAGTTGAGTATCATGTCAAGACCTAAGGGATGTAAATGCTCAGGGTATGGTATAATTTGGTTGGGGAGTTGAGAGTGGGAGAAGGAGGTGGTGTGAGGCCTATTAAAGAAGTGTATATTTTGAGAGCGTTCCAAGCATTGAATAATTGTCCATCATGGGATCCATCTTCCCATCAATTCCCACACAGTCAACTGAGTCCAACACATGGCATAGAATCATAGAATCCCTACAGTGTGGAAGCAGACTATTTGGCCCATTGAGTCTACATTGAGCATCCCATCCAGACCCAACTACCTACCCCATTCCCGTAGCTCTGCATTTCCCATGTCCAATTCACCTAACCTGTACATCTTGGACTCTGGGAGGAAACCAGACTACCTGGAGGAAACCCACGTAGCCACTCGGAGAATGTGCAAGGTCCATGCAGACGTGCAAAGTCATCTGAGGCTGGTATTGAACCTAGTCCCTGGCACTGTAAGGCAGCAGTGCTAACCACTGGTCCTGACCCAGAAATTTAGACTATTCTTCAGCAATCGCTGTCTTTCTATTGGAAAGTCTGGGCCATTATCTTTGTTTCTCTATCCACAGGTACTGCTAGACCTACTATGTATTTCTAGTACTTTCTTTATTTCAGATTTCCACAATCCTTATTATTTTTTAGTTTTGCACTACTTGCTTAAGCTTTTATGACGAGTTGGCAGTCACCCACTTTCTTGCCATCTGCATACTTTTAACTGCAAGTTAACTATGTTGTCAAGTATGCTAACCATGTAGCTTTCAGCAGATGTATCATAGTGACGCCAGCTGCCAGCAAGGATAAGGATCTTCAACTCATCCAGGTGGTGATACTTCTGGCATGTGTGGTTTTCTTGGATACAGTAAGCTTTCCAGAATTCGCAAATATGCATTCGAGGAACTGTAGAAACTCTATTTATTAAGTTAACTAAATGTATTAATAATTTATTTTTTAAAAATTAAAAATAAAAGAGAAAGTGCGTGTAAGATTTAGGAAACTGAAATTAAACAAAGCCTTTGAGGAATGTGCAAAAAGGTAAAAATAACTTAAACAAGAAACGGCCTTCGTAAATAGTACTAAGGCAGATCCCAAAGCATGTTATACATATGTTAGGAGTAAGGGGTAAATAGGGAAAGAATAAGTCCACTCAGTGTCAAAGGAGGGAATTTATGCATGGAGCCAGAGGGAGTGGGTGAGGTTCTTAATAAGTACTACACATCGGTATTTACTGAGGAGAAGGACATGAGTGATGGTAATGTTAGGGAGGGGCATGTTGGACATCTTGAAAAACATTAAGGTGTATAAGTCCCCACTGCCTGATGGGATCCATCCCAGGATACTGAAGCATACAAGAGAGGAGATTGCTGGGGCCTTGACAGAGATCTTTGTATCCTCTTTGACCACAAGTGAGGTCCTAGAAGACTGGAGAATAGCCAGTGTTGTTCCTTTATTTAAGAAGAGCAGCTGGGTGAGCCTGACAGCAGTGGTAGGAAAATTATTGCAGAAGATTCTTGGAGACAAGGTTTACTTGCATTTGGAAGAGAAGTGACTTATTAGGAATATTAAGCATGGTTTTATGAAGGCAGATCCACTTGAATCCTGGCCATCATGCCGGGCAGGTGTCATCTTAAATGAGGCTGAGGTTGGATTTTTGAGAATGTAAGGCTAGTGAGTTCAACTTGGAGCTACTCAAGGTCACTTCTTATCGAAGATTACTCAGGGTGGTTGACATGTTAGCTGAAAGGAATACTCAACTTTCTCCCAGGTATTCTTCCCTTTTGTGACAGGCAGTCAATTCTGAATAATTAAACGTACCCTTCTTTATTTAATTCTTTAGGTATCAATACAAAACATATTTGTTGCAATATTTATTCTTACTTCATTTTAATTCACATTTAATTTGAACTTTATAAGTTTGGCTTGAAACAAATATCAGCCCGTTTCAAGTGAAATGACTAATGTTTCCTCAGTATAGATCTTGCCTTGTGGTTCTTTGTCTCTCTGAATAGAACTTCAGGGCATGTACTTCGCAAATGTTTGTCTGGAGTGGTCAGTCCTGCAAAATCCTTTGTGCTGGTAACTTTCATTCCAATGTGTTCTCAATTTCCAGAAACTTCTCTGGCATTTAGCCAGAGAACTGACCAAACCTGATCACAATGTTTGATCCCAGCCAATGGAGTTTACTGGTAAAAATCAAATTGTAAGCATTCATATAACACACTCCATGTAAGGTAATATTGATGCCAGTGTGCCCAGCAGATCACGATGACACTTTCCTTATTTGGTCAACACAGGAAACTGTGGGTCACATCTTAAATAAAGTAGGAGAAAGTGAGGACTGCAGATGCTGGAGATCAGAGTCAAGAATGTGGTGCTGGAAAAGCTCAGCCAGTCAGGCAGCATCCGAAGAGCAGGAGAATTGACGTTTCAGTCATAAGCCCTTCAATTGGAATCCTCATCCTGATGAAGGGCTTATGCCCGAAACATTGATTCTCCTGCTCCTCGGATGCTGCCTGACCGGCTGTGCTTTTCCAGCACCACACTCGTATCACAGCTTAAAGGTCAAGTCGCTACATGTCCTGGCTACAGTTTTAATCTAGGTCAGAGTTTAAACTAGTTTAACAAAGTCTCTCACTATGCTTGACTGTAACTCTTAATCAGTTTTACAGCCATTTCAGCTACTGGCCACCTGCCCACATAGAAATCTACAAAATTCTAACAGGACTAGACAGGATGGATGCAGGAAAATTTTCCTTATGTTGATCCCAGAACCGGCAGTCACTATCTAAGGTTACAGAATTAACAATTTTGAACTTAGGGCTTGGAGGGAGGCAAATGTTATTTCTCTGTTCAAGAAAGGGAATAGGGAAATCCCTGGGAATTACAGACCAGTCAGTCTTACGTCAGTGGTAAGCAAGGTACTAGGAGAAAGTGAGGACTGCAGATGCTGGAGATCAGAGTTGAGAGTATGATGCTGGAAAAGCACAACAGGTCAGGCAGCATCCCAGGAGCAGAAGAATCGACGTTTTGGGAGTCAGAGGAGCAGGAGAATAGACGTTTTGTAAGCAAGGTATTGGAAAGGATTCTGAGAGATAGTATTTATGACTATTTGGAAAAACATAGTTTGATTAAAGTGAGTCAGCATGGCTTTGTGAGTGGTAGGTCATGCCTCACAAGCCTTGACCTCTTTGAGGATGTGACAAAACAATTTGACAAAGGTCAAGCAGTGGATGTGGTGTATATGGATTTCAGTAAGGTATTTGATAAGGTTCCTGTGGTAGGCTCATTCAGAAAGTTAGGAGATATGGGATACAGGGAAATGTGGCTGTCTGGTTACAGAATTGGCTGGCTGAAAGAAGACAGCGAGTTGTAGTGGATGGGAATTATTCTGCATAGAGGTCAGTAACCAGTGGTGTCCTGCTGGGATCTGTTCTTGGGCCTGTGCTCTTTGTAGTTTCTATAAATAACTTGGATGAAGAAGTGGAAGGGTGGGTTGGTAAGTTTGCCAATGACACAAAGGTTGTTGGTGTTGTAGATAGTGTTGAGGTCTGCTGCAGGCTACAACAAGATATTGACAGGATGCAGAGCTGGGCTGAAAAGTGGCAGATGGAGTTCAACCTGGATTCATTTTAGAAGATTGAATTTGAATGCTGAGTACATGATTAAAGACAGGATTCTTGGCATTGTGGAGGAACAGCAGGACCTTGCGGTCCACATACATAGATCCCTCCAAGTTGCCACCAAAGTTGATAGGGTTGTTATGGTGTTCTGGGGGATTGAATTTAAGAGCCGTGAGGTTTTACTGCAGCTCTATAAATTCTGGTTAGACCACATTTGGAATATTGTGTCCAGTTCTGTTCGGAAGGATGTAGATGCTTTAGAGAAGGTGCAGAGAAGATGTACCAGAATGCTGCCTAGATCGGCGGGCTTGTCTTATGAAGAGAGGTTGAGTGAGTTAGGGCTTTTCACACTGGAGAGACGGAAGAGAGGTGACTTGATAGAGGTGTACAAAGTAATGAGAGGCATAGATAGAGTAGGTAGTCAGAGACTTTTCCCCAGAGCAGAAATGGCTGTCACGAGGGGTCATAATTTTAATGTGATTGGAAGAAGGTTTAGGGGAGATGTCAGAGGTAGGTTTTTTACATAGAGAGTGGTTGGTGCATGGACCTCTCCTGCTCCTCAGATGCTGCCTGACCGGCTGTGCTTTTCCAGCACCACACTATTTGACTCTGATCTCCAGCATCTGCAGTCCTCACTTTCTCCTGATCTTAGATTAAGATAAATGCTTGGCACAACATCGTGGGCCAGAGGGCCTGTACTGTTTTGTGTTCCATGTTCCAAGACTGAGTTTAGGAGAAATTTCTTTACCCAGAGAATGGACAACCTGTGGAATTCATTACTACAAAAGCAGTTGATTCCAAAACATTGCATGATTTCGAGAAGGAATTGGATATTGCACTTGGGGATAGAGGAATCAAAGGATAACAAGCAAACGCAAGAACAAGCTATTGAGTTGGCTGATTATCTGTGACCATAATGAATGGTGGAGCAGGCTTAAAGGGCTAAATGGCCTATTCCTCCTATTTTCTATGTTTTATGTCTTCCCTAAAATGTCCTGGATTGCAAATTGATTAATCATGGATGTGATGAAGTTTGATCCCGTTCTTATCTGATTTTCCAACAAGCACATTGTCAAGAAGTATTCATTGGATAGCAACTGGCGTTTTTCCTATAATCACATACCAGCTCGTGTACATTCTTGGTTTGTATCGTTGAGTTGTTTCAGCGACGTCAAGCATCTTGTTTGCTTGGAGTGGCATAAAACTGTGCAATGTAATCATTGTTCAATATCATATTCCTGTTTGAAAAAAGGGTGCAAGGATATATTCAACAACTACAAGCCAGTCAGTTTAACCTTGCTGATAGCAAAACCTTTTGGAATTAACTGTCATTTAAATGAATCAGTCATTTGAAAAGCTAGTGTTAAACAAGTTAATTTAAATAAATTAATTCTTGACTAAATTAACAGGGGAGTATTTAACCAATGTGTTAGGTGCATTCCTACGTATTTTGACATCTGTAATACATAGACCTTTATTTTTAACCAGTGTAAAGGCACATATTAGGCTTTTTTCACAATAATTAAGCACTGTGTTAAACATGACTGTTGTCATTAGACAGACAGTTAATTAGTTTACAGAATGAATAGGAAAATAATGATGTGAACTTCGACTCTCATTTGTGACAATATTATGGCTTTAAGTGATGTATTTGGGTCCTTTCTCTGTGAAGAAAGTTTGAGACAGAAGTGACAAATAGTCTGCTCAAAATCTAACAAAGTAAATAGCTTGTGAAGCCTTGTTTTTTTTAACCAATAGTTTTTCTTTGAAACAATAGAAGCAGTCTGAATGGATGGGGTTAAGATCCCACAGAACTTGGAGTTTTTTTTAGTTTTAGCCTTCAGTAGCAATTGTTGCTGGGGTCTTGAAGTTGGTTATAGAAGCTGTTTTCCTCTCCCTGTTGCAGCTAAAAGCTGGGGATTCTCTTCCTGCTGCTAGAATTGCGGTGTAAGGCAATCTGTTTTACTGAATTTGCCTTTACCAAGATTGTGTTATATGGGATGTTGTTATATTGGAACAACTACTGTTTAGTAGTTAAATAATCTATTATTCTGTTAAGTTTCCAGTAGAGTTCAGTTATTCCAATCCTTTCTTTTGTTTTATTTTAACTATAGTGTATGAATAAAGTGTGTTTTGTTTCAAGACTGGTAGTTTGACCTATCGAATTGCATCTGGAATGTAAAGTCTGAGACTTACCTAAAAGTGAAAAGGTTAGGTTCTCGGCTACCTTCTTCATATATTTTGAGAGGATTTAGTCTGGTCCATAACAGTTTCATTACTAAATTTAGATTATTACAGTCAAGCAAGGTATTCTGAAACTAATCCATGCTTATCACTTTAAGAATTGAGATTAAACAGGTGAGACTTTACTCTAATATCCTTTGCAATACCTTATCCTTTCACTAATACTAACTGATGTTACTAATTTTGCTTTTTGTGTAGCTCCCCATGAAATGTGTAGGGATGACTACATCATGGCAATGACCTGGAAGAGGACTGTAGCTGGGGAGCTGGTTTATAATAAGTGTCCTCCAAATGCAACAGGTAATATGTCAGCAATGATATTACATACCTCACAAAGAAATTGTTCAACAATTTTAATTATGTTATTGCACAACAATCTATTTCCAATGACAGTAATTCAGTTAGTGCATGTTAGTATTTTAATAAAGTGAGAGAGAGGCTGCTGCAAATTCAGGTTAATTGTCATTCACAAGACTATGCATAACAATGAAGATCTGTTTGTTGATAATTTGGGGTAAGATCTAAAACCAGAAATCTCTGGTTTGACTGTACAAACTGATAACTTAACAGCCTGAATGATCTCCTCTTGTGCTTTAAAACCATTTTCTGTGATATAACCATTATATTGTTATGTGGAATTATAAAAATTAAATGGATTCCAGTTTCATAGTCAATTAGTTAACATCCTTGAATGAAATGCAATGGAGCATTAGGATGAATTTGCTGTGTAAAACAACATATAGCTACAACAACAGTTTTTATTTGTGTAGCACCATTAAATCAAAAATAAAATCCCATGGTACTTCACAGAAGTATAGAAAAATTAATGGTGAGTCAAAGAATGTGATATTTGATGGAGATAACTAAAAGCTTGGACAAACGATTAAGTTTAAATTATGGTCTTAAAGATTGCAGTGAACACTTTTTTAACATGACAAACTTTGCAAGGAGAGGAGCTAGAACTAAGATGAAGATGACAGCACCAGACACATTATCAATATTGCTGCTCAGAATGCCAGAGGCTAATAGTTTGAAGGTTCATTTAGTCACTCACACTGGTCCAAAGTAGTCATCACATTTTCTATCACCAATGACATTTTCTCCATCACATCCCATCACCATCACTGACAGAAAACCATCCTATATCCAAGCATTGCATGTCCATCTGTTTGTCTGTCATTTTATTCCTGAAAATTCATCAACTGGCAAGTGACAACTTAATTTCATACTTAGCAGGCAAAAATTAAGAAATTGGAATGGGATACAAATTTTAATGCATTTTTTGGTAAGATAAGAAAGAATGGGACTAAATAATATATTTTAATGGAAGTTCATGTCCTCACATTTTAACTGCAAAGATTTTCTTTCCCTATCTCTATTGCTCCTGTGCAGTAAAACCTCTACTGCTTCAGCAAAGGTAAAGCAAAGTTACTTTGATCCCTATTCTGCCTTCTAAGATTCAAGCAACTAAGGACCTTTGGGAATTAGAGGTTGTAAGAATCCCACCAAAAACTGCTCCACATCCAGCTATACAGGAGCAGGCTGTATTATTGCAGTGTAAGGCAAGATATCATGTATTAATAGAGAGGATGGGGGCAATGTGTGACACTTGGGAATATTTTAAATCAAGTCAACATTCTCATATCCACTTTAACCATCATCCTTCTCAGGAATGTAGGAAAAAAGAGCATAAGTAGGCCAGCCAGCCCTTCAATCCTGTCTGCTATTTCAATAGATTATGATGATTTCACAGTCGGGGTATCTTCTAGATGCTTGAGCCAGAGGAGACATCAGTCCCATGACAACCCTGTTGAGCATTATAGACCAGCAGCACATTATTCCTGCCTGATTGTGCAGAGCAACCTGAAATCCAGAGCTGCTCTTGAAAATGTTAAAATGTCAGCCCCAGTATTTGCAGGGCTACTGTCAGTAGCTGCACTGATTTCAGTGTCTTGATTTCAGTTCTATGAAGGATTTACTGCATGAAACCACAAATACTTAAGTTGATCCCCATCATCCACAGTAGTGGATTACAGACTTTGACTGGCAGTACCTCACAACATTTTCGTATGTTCAGCATTTCTTCAGCTGAGCAGGGCGAGAGAGGTCTATGATCACCGACACAGATTATTCACTACTGTCCTTATTCACACCTTCTGGCTATGTGAACTCGTGGCATTCACCAGATCAGATCCCAACTAACGTTAGCACATATTATAGTGGAAGTATCTACACTGGAGCTGGTTAGCTCAGTTGGCTGGACAGCTGGGTTGTGATACAATGTAATGCTAACACCATGTATTCAATTCCAACATCAGCAGAGGTTATATTCTCAGCCTCCTTCTCAACTACTCCCTTCACTGAAGTTTAATGACTCTCAGGTTAAACCACCACCAGTTGTCTCTTTCTCTCTCATGAGAGAGCAGCCCTTTGGCAACTTCATCCTTTACCTTGCGGAAAGTTGATACATTGATGATTATCTTCCAAAATTCATAGTCTAAGATCCTACACTGTGTCCTACAGATTAGAAGGTAGTAATTGTCACCCATCTATTTACAGAGGGAATTGAGTGAAAACAAGGAACTACAAATCTGTTAGTCTTACATCAGTAGTAAGGATAATGCTAGAATCTGTTTCAAAGCATGTGATATACAGACACTCTAATAATAATAACCTCAATGAGCAGTCAGCATGGGTTAGCGAATGGGAAATTGTGTTTGATGAACATTTGCGTTTTTAAAAAACCTTTACTAAATCCCGATTGGAACCACCCTAAGGCTTGTTGGAATAATCAATGCATTTGGAATAGAAAGTATTAACATGGATTAATGGTTGGCTAACAGAAAACAGACAATAGGGATAAGTGTGTTAGGAGTCTGTTCATATTATCAATAATGTGGATGTGGGGAACAAATGTAGAACTTCCAAATTTGGAGATGTTACAAATTTAAGCTGGAATTTTGGGTAGTGAAGAAAATTTGGATAGGTTTAGTGATTGGGCAAGAATATGGCAGATAGAATATAATGTGGAAAAAAAAGGACGTTATCTAATTTGGTATGAGAAATAGGTCTGCAGAGTATTTCCTAAATCAAAACGATTAGAGTGCAGATTTACAATGTGTCCTGGTTGTCCTTATGAGCAAGTCACTGAAGGTTAACAAGTAGTAGTAGCTATCTATTAGGAAAGTTATTTGAATGTTAGCATTTATTCCAGTAGGATTTGAGTAGTGAGTAGTGAGATTTTTCTCAGTTGTATAGTTCACACCTGGAGTACTGTTTGCAGCTTTGGTCTCCTCAGAGTTGGTAGAGTATGGTGGGGGTGGATAGATTTCTGAACAGTAATGTTGCAAAGGGAGCATGATGGGTAATAGACATTGAAATGTGCTGTCAGCTATGATCGTATCAAATGATAGGGCAGACTTTATAGGCTGAATGGAGAAAGTGAGGTCTGCAGATGCTGGAGATCAGAGATGGAAATGTGTTGCTGGAAAAGCGCAACAGGTCAGGCAGCATCTAGGGAACAGGAGAATCGACGTTTCGGGCATTAGCCCTTCTTCAGGAATGAGGGAAGTTGGTCCAGCAGGCTAAGATAAAAGATAGGGAGGAGGGACTTGGGGGAGGGGCGTCAGAAATGTGATAGGTGGAAAGAGGTCAAGGTGAGGGTGATAGGTCAGACTGGGGTGGGGGCGGAGAGGTCGGGAAGAAGATTTCAGGTTAGGAAGGCGGTGCTGAATTTGATGGATTTGACTGAGACAGGCTGGGGGGAGGGGAAATGAGGAAACTGGTGAAATCCGAGTTCATCCCTTGTGGTTGGAGGGTTCCTAGCCGGAAGATGAGGCGTTCTTCCTCCAACCGTCGTTTCGCTGTGGTCTGACGATGGAGGAGTCCAAAGACCTGCATATCCTTGGTGGAGTGGGAGGGGGAATTGAAATGTTGAGCTACAGGGTGGTTGGGTTGGTTGGTCCGGGTGTCCCAGAGGTGTTCTCTGAAACGCTCCGCAAGTAGGCCGCCTGTCTCCCCAATATAGAGGAGGCCACATCGGGTGCAAAGGATGCAATAGATGATATGTGTGGAGGTACAGGTGAATCTGTGGCGAATATGGAAGTTTCCTTTGGGGCCTTGGAGGGAGGTGAGGGGGGAGGTGTGGGCGCAAGTCTTGCACCTCCTGCGGTTGCAGGGGAAGGTGCCGGGAGTGGAGGTTGGGTTGGTGGGGGGTGTGGATCTGACGAGGGAGTCACGGAGGGAGTGGTCTTTACGGAATGCTGATAGGGGAGGGGAGGGAAATATATCCTTGGTGGTGGGGTCCGTTTGGAGGTGGCGGAAATGGCGGCGGATGATGCGCTGTACATGGAGGTTAGTGGGGTGGTAGGTGAGGACCAGTGGGGTTCTGTCCTGGTGGCGGTTGGAGGGGCGGGGTTCAAGGGCGGAGGATCGGGAAGTGGAAGAGATGCGGTGGAGGGCATCGTCGACCGCTTCGGGGGGGAAATTGCGGTCCTTGAAGAAGGAGGCCATCTGGGATGTGCGTTTTTGGAACTGGTCCTCCTGGGAGCAGAATGGCCTACTTCAGTTTTTTTTAAAAAGACTATGCCCGGTTTTCTCCCTTCATATGTATTTTGGATTCTTTCCTCCTGAAAAGTTGCATGATAGACCTATGAGTGTCTGTGATACATCTAGATATCAGATTGATGCAGTACACTCAGTGAAGCATTTTCATGGATTTGTGGATATTGCTGAGAATTGATTGAGCTGACTTAGGTGAAACAATATTGCATGACAATTGGGTGAGCAGTGATGTAAAGTGGAAAAGAGAATGAATGATGCTGCTGAAGATTTGTATATTGTGAAATGTCATATAATGGAGAACACTTGACAAGACCAAATTAGAAGCAAATGACTCTAATTACGTTCACTTTTCCTTTCCTCGTCAAGTAACTAAACTGCTTCCTGTTTTGGATTCAGGAAAGGGCAGCTTTACACTGTTACTGACCTCCTCAGCTAGATCTAATTGGTCACAACAGTTCATTTGTTATTTTTTAGAGACTGCACCTCTTCCTGATCTTCATCCAACAGTACATAAAGTGATGATTCATTGAATTGAGTCACAGCCTTTCACTATTCTACCTCCATCAGTGGTATCTCTTTCTCTTCATTAACATGTTCCCAACTTATCCCAGTTCCACTTTCCATTCATACTTTGAACAGTTAAGCTAAAATTACTTCGCACTGGTCTGCATCAGATCATTCATGTATGTTGGAGGTGCAAATAATGCAGTTCATACAATGAGGTTGTATCTGTCTTCAAGGTAGACATTCCACGGATCTTTAAAATTGCAATTTCCCACTACTCAGAACTCTCCCCTGGGTTAGGATTAATCCACGTATTGGAGAATTATCCCCACAATCTAGATGAGAAATTTGAGAGAGCTGAATCAGACCATGAGGGGTATTCTGGAGGTAACAATGTGGGAGCAGCCACATAAACTAATGCTGAAACTACTCTGGCAACAGACCCTTAACTGAGAGTAATTCACTGAATTTAATAACAAAGGTGAGTCATAGGAGGTTTAATGGATCAATATGGTAAAGTTGCAGAGAGGTTGAGAAAGAAAAACAGACACAGTCTGTTATACTCATAAATTACATTCTGTGATTGCTATCTTTTTCATGGTATTACCAGGGCAGAAATCAAAACAGGAAGCTTTGGGATAAAAGGTGATGAATTGAAAAACAAGGACCTTGGAAAGGAAGGGCTACCAGAGGAAAATTTTACTGGCAGGGGATGTTGGCATTGGGGGTGGAGGTCAAAAATGGGAGGGCTGGTAATGTTTTGGCTATCCTTCATTTTTAAAATTGTTCTCTTCCCATTTCAGCACATAATTAAAAATACTGAAAGTTAAAACAATATGATCTTTAATTATCCAACAGCTAAACAAGACTAGTAAGATCACCTGGAATAACTGACATGTTAATGTTGATTGATCACACATGACAATTTACATTATCAAAAAAATGAGATTTAAACATGTCAAAGCAAACAAATCTTTTTCATTATACAGTCCTCTAATAGAGTCATAGAGAAGTACAGCATGGAAACAGACCCTTCGGTCCAACCCGTCCATGCCGACCATGTATCCTAACGCAATCGAGTCCCATTTGTCAGCACTTGACACATATCCCTCTCAACCCTTCTTATTCATATACCCATCCAGATGCCTTTTAAATGTTGTAATTGTACCAGCCTCCACCACTTACTCTGGCAGCTCATTCCATTCATGCACCACCCTCTGTGTGAAAAAGTTTCCCCATGTGTCCCTTTCATATCTTTTCTCTCTCACCCTAAATCAATGCCCTCTAGTTCTGGACTCACCCACCCCAGGGAAAATACCTTGTCTAATTATCCTATCCATGCCACTCATGATTTTACAAACCTCTATAAGGACCCCTCTCAGCCTCTATCGTTCCAGGGAAAACAGCCCCAGCCTAATCAGCGTCCGGCTACAGCTCAAATCCTCCAACCCTAGCAATATCCTTGTAAATCTTTTCTGAACTTTCTCAAGTTTCCCAACAGCCTTCTGATATGAAGGAGACCAGAATTGCACACAGTATTCCAAAAGTGGCCTAACCAATGTCCTGTACAACTGCAACATGACCTCCCAACTCCCGTACTCAATACTCTGGCCAATAAGTGAAAGCATACCAAATGTCTTCTTTATTATCCTATCGACCTGCGAGTCTACTTTCAAGGAACTATGAGCCTGCACTCCAAGGTCTCTTTGTTCAGCAACACTCCCGAGGACCTTACATTAAGTGTATAAGTCCTGATCTAATTTGCTTTTCCAAAATGCAGCACCTCGCATTTATCTAAATCAAACTCCATCTGCACTCCTCAGCCCATTGGCCCATCTGATCAAGATCCCATTGTACTCTGAGGAACCTTCTTTGCTGTTTACTATACCTCTAATTTTGGTGTCATGTGCAAACTTACTAACCATAACTCATATCCATATCATTTATATAAATGACGCAAAGGAGTGGACCCAATACCGATCCTTGTGGCACTCCACCCGTCACAGGCCTCAAATCTGAAAAACAACCCTCCAACAACACGCTCGGTCTTATACCTTTGAGCCAGTTCTGTATCCAAATGGCTAGTTCTTCCTATATTCCATGAGATCTCACATTGCTAACCAGTCTACCATGAGGAACATTGTCGAACGCCTTATTGAGGTCCATATAAATCCCATCCACCACTCTTGCCTCATCAATCATCTTCGTTACAAACTTGATTGAGTTTTTTGAAGTAGTAAGGCATGATCTCCCACACACAAAGCCCTGTTAACTATCCTAAATTAGTCCTTGCCTTTTCAATTACATGTAAATCCTGTCCCTCAGGATTCCCTCCAACAACTTGCCCACCACCAATGTCAGGCTCACTGGATTATAGTTCCCTGACTTTTTCTTACCACCTTTCTTAAATAGTGACACCACATTGGGCGATGTCCAGTCTTCCGGCACCTCGGCGGTGACTATCGATGATACAAATATCTCAACAAGGAGCCCAGCAATCACTTGCCTAGTTTCTCACAGAGTTCTATGGTACATTTGATCAGGTCCTGGGGATTTATCCACTTTTATATGTTTTAAGACATCCAGCACCACCTTTATTTTTCAAGATGTCACCATCTATTTCCCCACATTTTGCACCTTCCATATCCTTCTCCACAGTAAACACTGATGCAAAATACTCGTTTAGTATCTCCCTAGACACATCTCCTGTGGTTCCACACATAGGCTGTCTTGCTGATCTCTGCAGGGGTCAATTCTCTGCCTTGTTACCCTTTTGTCCTTAATATATTTATACAATCTCTTTGGATTCTACTTAACCCTATTTACCAAAGCCATCTCATATCTACTTTTTTGCCCTCCTGATTTCCCTCTTAAAAGTACTCCTACTGCCCTTATACTCTAAGGATTGACTCGCACTCTGCTGTCTACATCTGACGTATGCTTCATTCTTTTTCTTGACCAAAATCTCAATTTCTCTACTCATCTAGCATTCCCTACACATATCAGCCTTGCCTTTCACCCTAACAGGAATATACTGTCTCTGGAGTCTCGTTATCTCATATTTGAAGGTTTCCCATTTTTCAGCTGTCCATTTACCTGCGAACATTTGCCTGCAGTCAACTTTTGAAAATTCTTGCCTAATACTGGCAAAAATCGGCCTTCCTCCAATATAGAACTTCAACTTTTAGATCTGGTCTATCCTTTTCTATCACTATTTTAAAACAGAACCCTGATTGCTGGCCTCAAAGTGCTCCCCCACTGACACCTCAGTCACCTGCCCTGCCTTATTTCCTATGAGTTGGTCAAGTTTTGCAGCTCCTCTAGTAGGTGCATCCACATACTGAAACAGAAAATATTCTTGAACAGCACTTAACAAATTCCTTTACATCTGAACCCTTAACTCTATGGCAGTCCCAGTCTATGTTTGTAAAGTTAAAGTCTCCTACCATAACCACCCTTTTATTCTTACAGATAACAGATCTTACAAGTTTAGTTAATCAATTTTCCTCTGACCACTGGGGGATCTATAATTCAATCCCAATAAGGTGATCATCCCTTTCCTATTTCTCAGTTCCACCCAAATAACTTCCCTGAATGTATTTCCAGGAATATCCTCCCTAAGTACAGCTGTAATGCAATCCCTTATTAAAAACATTACTCCCCCTCCTCGTTTGAACTCCCCCCCCACTTTCTATCTTTCCCAAATGCATTTGTATCCTGGAGCACTAAGCTGCCAGTCCTGTCCACCCTGAGCCGCGTCTCTGTAATTGCTATGATATCCCAGCCCCATGTTTGTAACCATGCCCTGAGTTCATCTGCGTTCTCTGTTCGGCCTCTTGCATTTGAAATAAATGCTGTTTAATCTATCAGTCCGAGTTTGTTCTCTGCTTTGTTCCTATCTGACTGTTTGACTTGCTCCTTTTCCCAACTGTACCAGTCTCAGATTGATCTCTTTCCTCCCTATTTCCCTGTGTCCCAGCCCCCATCTTAGTAGTTTAAGTCCTTCCGAGCAAATCTCCCTGTAACCCTTCCAATTCAGGTGCAATCTGTACTCCTTGTACAGGTCAATTCCACCACAGAAGAGATTCCAATGATCTAAAAATGTGAATCCTTCTCCCCTGCATCAGCTCCTCAGCCACGCATTCATCTGCTCTATCCTCCTATACCTGCACTAGCTTGTAGCACTGGAAGTAATCTAGATGTTACTACCCACGAGGAACTCCTTTTTAAATTCCTGCTGATCTTTCTATATTCTCCCTTCAGAACCTCATCCTTTTCCCTTCTTATGTTATTAAGTCCAATGTGTACCACGACCTCCTGCTGGTTCCTCTCCCCTTTGAGAATATTCTACACGCTCTCAGAGATATCCTTGACCCTGGCATCAGGGAAGCAACACACCACTCTGATAATTCACTGCCAGCTGCGGAAATGTCTATCTGTGCCTGTGACTGGAGAGTCCCCTATCACAATCAACCGCTTTGAACCCGATATATCCTTCATTACACAGAGCCATTCTCTGTATCAGAAACTTGTTCTTTGTTCGGAAAAGCAAATCAGAGCAGGACTTATACACTTAATGGTAAGGTCCTAGGGAGTGTTGCTGAACAAAGAGATCTTGGAGTGCAGGTTCATAGCTCCTTGAAAGTAGACTTGCAGGTAGATAGGATACTGAAGAAGGCGTTTGGTATGCTTTCCTTTATTGGTCAGAACATTGAGTATAGGAGTTGGGAGGTCATGTTGCAACTGTACAGGACATTGGTTAGGCCGCTTTTGGAATACTGCATGCAATTCTGGTCTCTCTCCTATTGGAAAGATGTTGTGAAATTTGAAAGGGTTCAGAAAAGATTAACAAGTATGTTGCCAGAGTTGGAGGATTTGAGCTTTAGGGAGATGCTGAATAGGCTGGGGCTGCTTTCCCTGGAGCGTCGGAGGCTGATAGATGACCTTTATAGAGGTTTATAAAATCATGAGGGGCATGGTTAGAATAAATAGGCAAAGTCTTTTCCCTCAGGTAGGGGACTCCAGAACTATAGGGCATAATTTTAGAGTGGGAATTGCGAAATGTAAAAGGGACCAGCGGGATAACTTTTTCATGCAGAGGGTGGTGCGCGTATGGAATGAGCTGCCAGAGGAAGTGATAGAGGCTGGTACAATTGTAGCTTTAAAAGGCATCTGGATGGGTATATGAATAGGAAGGTTTTGCGCGAAGTGCTGCTACATGGGACAAGATTAGATTAGGATACCTGGTCGACATGGACGAGTTGGACCAAAGAGTCTGTTTCCATGCTATACACCTCTATGACACTATGTGTGCAGGAAGTGTCTTTGGTTGCGAATCATATCATATTGCATAGATCGGTTAGAATGGCAATGAGAGGCAATAAGTAATTTACAGGAGCTGGGAATGTGATAGATGGCAGTTATAGGAATGGAGAAAAGCAGGTACAGTCACGTAAAAGGGTTAACTCCAGGAAAGGTAGGAGGGGTAGGCAGGTAGTGCAGGAATATCCTGTGACTACCCCCATCTCAAGCATACTTTGGGCGGCACGGTGGCACAGTGGTTAGCACTATTGCCTCACAGTGCCAAAGACCCGGGTTCAATTCCCGCCTCAGGCGACTGACTGTGTGGAGCTTGCACATTCTCCCCGTGTCTGCGTGGGTTTCCTCTGGGTGCTCCGGTTTCCTCCCACAGTCCAAAGATGTGCAGGTCAGGTGAATTGGCCATGCTAAATTGCCCGTAGTGTTAGGTAAGGGGTACATGGGTGGGTTGCGCTTCGGCGGGTCGGTGTGGACTTGTTGGGCCGAAGGGCCTGTTTCCACACTGTAAGTAATCTAATCTAATCTAATCTAAGCAAGTATGCGGTTTTGGAAAAAGTAGGGGGTGATGGATTCTCAGGGGAATGTAGCACGAACAGCCAAGTTTCTGGTACCGAGAATGGCTCTAATGTAACATGGGGTACATCAGGTTCCAAGTGATTGATAGTGATAAGGGACTGTCCAGGCACAGACAGATGTGTCTGCCACCAGCAGTGAAATATCTGAATGGTGTGTTGCCTCAGTAACATGGAAACTCTCCCTAAACTCCCACAACTGACAGGAAGAGCACGTCACTCTATTAAAGGCCATCTTTGTTCCTTCACAATCTACTGACCCAGAATATAACACGTCATATTGTTCTAAATAAACACTGCTCCAGGCTAACTTAATACTTATGGCTTATATTTTTAAAATTTAATCAAAAGACGGGTCTCAATAAAACATATAACCAAGAAAGAACCCACTCTACTCATTATTGTAGATTTACAGCAAGGCTACAATTAAAAACTATGCACTTATTTCCACCTCTACTTTTGCCCACAAGGCAAATGGCACTGGGCAGACCACACAAAATCTTGGAATTGTGTCCTCGTCTACATTAAAGTGGATTTGGCCCCTTTGATAGTCCCAAGCCCTTCTTGAAAAACTCCTGGGTATTTCACTAGGACTTCAATGAGGCAGCCATTTTCGAAACAAAAAATGTTGGGCTAATCTAGGTGAATCTTTCTTAACCAGTTCTGGCCAAACACTTGGACCTGGGCCTTTTACTACCATCAGTGGTAACTGCACCAACTGCTTCTCTTACGAGACTGGAAATGAAGTTGTACCCTTAATTTGAAACGGTTCCCCAGTGTATGTTCTCAGTCTGGCTGAGGTCTTGCGCAAACCTCAAGGTTGGAGTTCTAAGTGAATCTTGTTAAAGACAGATTCTGCAACAACAGATATAGCAGCGCCAGTATCGACCTCCATGGGAACTGGGTAACCATTTAAACAAACCTTGATTTTAATTGGCTCTGCTTTGGGTGTCACTAACCAATTTAATTGTTCCAACCCACATTTAGGGGAAGTTTCCATGATGTGTACTCTCCTGGTTATTGGCCTATGACTTTTCCTATTCAAATAAGGCCTTGCAGGGCTCTTTTGCTGTCTCGACTCTGCATACCAACAACCACTCCAATGGCTCACCAGCACAGATCCTGAAGAAATCTTTAGCCACTTGGCCAATGCCCGGCTTTGTTGTGGGGTTCTGCCTTGGGTCCATTTGCTCAGGACATACCTTGCGTGAGGCTTTGCGATTGCCAACACACAAGTGATGTTCCTCAAGCTCGGACAGGTAAGGGTGTTCACTTCCACTGGGATGCTCTGTAGTTTCCATGCTCCACTCGCTGTATTTTCTTATGACAAGGTGTGCCTGTTTGAAGTCCAGTTGGATTTCCACTATTAGGTACTTCTGCACTGTTATGTTATTGATCCCATATACCAAATGGTTTCTCAGCATCTCATTCAGGGATAACCCAAAATCACGTGCTTTTGCCAGTAATCAAAACCCCATCAAAAATCCCATTACAGACTGCCAGGTTCTCTAAATGCCAAATAAAACCAATAGAGGAAGTTTTGGTTCATAATAATGCTTAACCAACTCTGTCAACTCTTGGAAGTTTTAGGATGCCTCTGGGAAAGTTAAGCCCCTTATAACCAAAAATGCTGCGGGTCCACACGCAGTCAAAGGATTAATCATTGCGTTTCATCTGCCACTATGTCACTTGCTTGGAAACCACATCACTTTCTTTCCACATACTGGGTCCAGTCTTCAATAGCAGGGTCAAATGAATCAAGCTTTCCAAATAGAGACATGATGCCAGAAATGCTTACCCCCAACTCCAAGATGATAGTTGCAAGCAAATGTTCTTTAGAAATATCCTGTTTTCTCCCATTGCCACTAAGATAACTGCACAGAGGCTGGGTCCTGTCACCAGATCACCCTTTATTTCTAGTAGGCAATATACTTGCAGCTTGCAGTCTGTCCTTAACCAGATGATTAGAGTCTCTTCAGTTATAACTTTTTTTTTTGCACAGAGGCCGGTATTCCATCACCAATTCATCCTTTACTAATGCACAGTACACTGGCTATGGCCATCTAGCTCAGAGTCAGTTGTCAACTAGTCAGCCAAGGCTTTCATGATTGGCTCAGGTAACAATCGCCAATCAAGAACCATAGTCAACAAGATCCACCTGGTCCCAACGACTACAGCGACCAAGAAAGGCAGAGCAGTAGATGCATTTCGCATGGACTTCAGTAAGACCTTCGTTGACTATGAGGCTCTTGATTGGGATTGTTATGAAATCATGAACGCCTTGGCTGACCAATATAACCAAAAGAAGAGGCATGAGCCGGACCAAGAGCCAGAAGGGTGTAGGGGTGGGCTACCTCAGAGTGACCAAAATGTGGGAGGGACAGGTGACTTGCTGGGGTGGTCTGTATTATATGCACTGTTTCTTATCTAATTGGACTGTCTTATATGTATTTGTTACTGCTTCTTTTGTGATGATTGAAAATGGGATTTGAGGTTTGTCCTCATTTCCCTCAAAACTGGTTGAACGGTAGGGGTTGGGGCCTGGCTTTGCCACTCCTCTCCCTTATAAATTTCTGTTTCCCTGTGTACAGCTGTTAATGTTTATTTTTTTGTAAACTGTATTGATTAATAAAATTAAAAAAAAAACAAGAGATAAGAGTCTCCTCAGTTGACAACTGAGCCAGTGTTTACTGCTGTTGTTGGTTTCTGTGTTTTTGGGGGAGACCTGATTCCTTAACTGGCTGATTTAAAAAGCCAGTTTGTTAACTGATATTCCTTTTTTTTTGAGGACTGATTTCTAAATGAACTGTGGAGATCAGCCAATGTGTATCAAGTGTATTTCAGTTCTCATTGGGTAACTGTTATTTCACTGGCTGGTTACAGTGCTTTTTTTCTTGAGAAAAAGGACAATGGCAATTTTGTGGCAGGGCTTAGCCCTTGCACTCTGTTCCTTCTTTTTGCATGTATTTTCACTTTTTGGATGTTTGGACTGATGCCCTGTGAGATAATGCATCTTTCCAAATGAACTGTTCCTCTGTGGGTAGGCCTGGTCCTTTTGTGGGCAGACTAGGCCTCTGTAAAGACTGATCAGGTGTGTGTGTGTGTGTGTGCTGGGAGGTGAGCATTTGCTGCATCCTGGAGTGGACTCTGCCTATTGGAGTGGACCATCCCCTGTGAGTGAACTGTTGTCCGGTGAGTTGGCCTGGTTCTCTGTGGATAGACCAGGCCTCTATGGAGACTGAACAGTGTGTGTATGTGCTGTGGGATGTGCACTTGCTGCCTTCAGGAGTGGACTTTGCATACTGGAGTGGACTGTGTTCCTGGGAATGGATTCTGCATTCTGAAGAGAACTGTTTTTGGAAATGGACTCTGTGTACCAGAAGGGACTCTGTTTGTTGGTAATTGACTTTGACTTTGTTTTTATTGCTAATTGACTCTCTTGTTGCTTGTTGGGTTTATCACCTGCACCGACTTGTGTGTCCCTGGTTCTGTCAGGCCTTATTGTGAACCGTGCGTCTCATAGGTCGTCCCAAAAGCTGTCACCCCGAGAACCAGATGGTGAGTAGGCAGTCCTGAGAACCAGAATGTGGGTAGGTCACCCTGATGCTTGTCGGCTGTTCTGAGCTCTGTTGTCCTGAGAAGGGGTAATCCAGATGGGGTGTCCTAGATTTGGCCAGAAAGTGCGTCGGAGCGGCCAAGAGCCAGAAGATGCATTGGGGCAGTTCAAGATCTGGAAGGCTTGTCGTCCCAGAGAGGTGGAATCGGGCTATCCTAGACTTGGCCGGAAGGTGTAGTCCATGGACCGGATGGTGCGCCAGGTTGGGGAGAGCCAGACGGTATGTAAGGGCAGACCGAGAGCCAGAAGGCCGGTAGAGGGTCCTCAGCACTGTCACCCAGGCAGGTTCCGAGGTGGACTGTCCTAGAGGTGACCAGAAGGCGTGGACGGATAGTTAGAGAAGCTGGAAGGTGGGTAGGCCGTCCTGATCGCTGTCATCCTGGGGGTTGGGGAAACAGGATGGGCTGTCCTAGAGGTGTCGGAAGGTGTGTCAGGGTGGGCTGAGAGCTGCAAGGGGCATGGGGTGGACCGAGAGCTGGAAGGGGCATAGGGGCGGGCTGCCTTTTATTGGCCGGAGGGTGGGAGGGGCAGGTGGGTTTCTTGGGGTGTCTGTGACATATGCACTGTTTTATTGTTCAGTTTATTGGACTGTTTGTATATGATTGCACCTACTCTTTCCTTTTTGATATGATCAGGTGGGATTTGAGGATCGTCCTCTTTTTCCCTGTGAACTGATTGTAAGGTGGGGTTTGGGGGTCCGGCTACGCCACCCCTTTCCCCTGTAAATTGCTGTTCTTGTAAACTGCTGTTCATTGTAAACTATTTGTTTTATTAACCAATACAAATTACAAACAAACAGGGGATTTAGAATCTCCTCTGTTCAGGGGGAAAGAATCTCTTCAGTTGAGGACTGACTCCGAGCTGGCTAGCCACAGCCAGTGTACTGTCCACTCGTAAATAAAGGGTGACTAGGTGACAGGACACTAAAATAGGCAGTATCGTGATCAGTGAGGAAGGTTATCAGAAATTGTAGCAGGACCTTGATCAGCTAGGGAAGTGGGCTGAGAAATGGCAAATGGAGTTTACTATATATAAGTGTGAGCTCCTGCATTTTGGAAAGTCCAATCAAGGTAAGAGTTTCATGGTGAATGGTAGGGTCTTAAGGAGTGTAGTGGAACAGAGGGACCTTGGAGTTCAGGTGCACAGTTCTCTGAAAGTGGAGTCACAGGTAGACAGGGCAGTGAAGGCGGCATACTGGCCTTCATCAGTCAGGACACTGAGAATAGATGTTGAGAAGTTATATTGCAGGAGTATTGTGTTCAGTTTTGGAAGGATGTTATTAAACTAGAAAGAGTGCAGAAGAAATTTACAAGGATGTTGCCTGGACTCAATGGTCTGAGTTATAGGGAGAGCATGGGCAAGTTAGGACTTTTCTCTTTAGAGAATAGGAGGCTGGGGGGGGGGGGTGAGGGGGGGGGGGGGGGGAGAGACACGGTGTTATAGAGGTGTATAAGATCATGGGAGGCATGGATAGGGTGAATGCATTCCATTGTTCTCCTAAGTTTGGGGAATCGAGGACTACAGGGTGTCAATTTAAAGTTAGAGGAGAAAGAATAAAAGGAAACCTGAGGGGCTACATTTTTACACAGAGGGTGGTAAGCATATGGATGATGCATTTAGATGTGGTTGAAGCAGGTAGATTAACATTTAACAGGCATTCGGACAAATACATGGATAGGAAAGTATTGGAAGGATATGGGCTAAGTGCATGCAGATGAGGCTGGTGTGGATGGATATTTTGGTCGGCATGGACCAGTTTGGGCCAAAGGACAAGTCTCTGTGCTGTGGGTCTCTATGACTCTCTATGACCTTCGACAAGATTCCATGTGGTAGGCTGGTTAGTAAAGTTAGATCACATGGGATGCTGAGAGCGCTGGCCAATTGGATATAAAATTGGCTAGATAGTAAGAGACAGAAGTTGGTTTTAGAGAGTTGTGTTCGGATTGGAGTCCTGTGACCAGCGTGTGTCACAAGGAGTGTTGCTGAATCCAATGTTTGTCATTTATATGAACAATTTGGATGAGAATATAGGAGACATAGTTAGTAAGTTTGTAGATGACACCAAAATTGGTGGTATACAGGACAATGAAGGATGTTATCTAAGAGTACAGCAGGATCTTGATCACCTGAGCCAATGGGCCGAGGAGTGGCAGATGGAGTTTAATTTAGATAAATGTGAGGTGTTACATTTTGATAAGGCAAACCAGGCAGAACTTACATGTAGGACCTTGCGAACTATTATCAAACAGAGACGTAGTAGTGTGGATACGTAATTCCTTGACAGTGTGTCACAGTTAGACAGGGCGATGAAGAATGCATTTGGCATGCTTGCCTTCATTGGTCAGAGCACTGAGTGTAAGAGTTGGGACACTATGTTGCAGCTGTCCAATACATTGGTGAGCCAGCATCCGAGGAGCAGGAAAATCGGTGTTTCGGGCAAAAGCCCTTCATCAGGAATAGAGGCACCCTGCCTGTATTCCTGATGAAGGGCTTTTGCCCGAAACATCAATTTTCCTGCTCCTCGGATGCTGCCTAACCTGCTGTGCTTTTCCAGCACCACTCTAATCTAGACTCTGGTTTCCAGATCTGTCCTTGTTTTTACCTGTTTTTACCCAATACATTGGTAAGGCCACTTTTGGAGTACTGTGTACAATTCTGGTCACCTTGTTATAGGAAGTATGTTATTAAACTGGAGAGTGTGCTAGAAACATTTGCAAAGATGCTACTGGGGCTGGCGAGTTTGAGTTATAAGGAAAGGCTGGATGGGTTGGGACTTTCTTCCCTGGAACATAGGAGATTGAGGAATATCCTTTTTGAGATTTATAAAATTATGAGGGGCATGAGTAGGGTGAATATCCAAGGTCTTTTCCTCGGGGTAGGGGAATCTAAAACTAGAGAGCATAGGTTTAAGGTGAGAGGGGAAAGATTTAAAAGGGACCTGTGAGGGAACCTTTTCACACAGAGTGGTGGGTACATAGAACTAACTGCCAGAGGGAGTAGTGGAGGCTAGAACAATTACAACATTTAAAAGACATTTTGACATGTACATGAATAGGAAAGATTTAGTGAAATATGAGCCAAATGCCGGCAAATGGGACTACTTCAGTTTGGGAAACATAATCACCATGAGCAAGTTGGACCGAAGGGTCTGTTTCCATGCTGTATGACTCTAAACTGTATACTTGTTGTTGTTCTTCTTTTTGAAGGCATTTTAAAAGTGTATTTGATGTACATTAATCTTGTTGATTGGTTTTGAAATTGCTGCTGGAATACAGAGAGTTGTAGAGTCATAGAGATGTACAGCATGGAAACAGACCCTTCGGTCCAACCTGATATCCCAACCCAAACTAGTCCCACCTGCCAGCACCCAGCCCATATCCCTCCAAACCGTTTCTATTCATATACCCACCCAAATGCCTTTGTGGACTCATAATTAATGATCAGAGCACTGTTTACTTAAGAATGACAGACAATGTTTACACAAAGTTTATGCAAAAATTACTTTTCTTAGAACAAATATCATGAGGTCCACTATTACACAGGATTGGCTTTTGCAGGGCTAGAGACGGTAATTATATGCATTCTTCAGTAGTTGACCTGGTAAAGGCCTAAATTTGACTTAATTATTTGATAGAGTATCTTCTGTCAGATGGCAGGAGAGAGAAGAGTTTGAGTGAGGGGTGTGTGGCATCTTCCACAATGCTCTTAGCCTTTCGGAATCAGTGTGTGGAGCAAATGTCTGTAATTTTTTAGATTAGATTAGATTACTTTACAGTGTGGAAACAGGCCCTTCGGCCCAACAAGTCCACACCGACCCGCCGAAGCGCAACCCACCCATACCCCTACATTTACCCCTTATCTAACACTACGGACAATGTAGCATGGCCAATTCACCTGACCCTGCACATCTTTGGACTGTGGGAGGAAACCGGAGCACCCGGAGGAAACCCACGCAGACACAGGGAGAATGTGCAAACTCCACACAGTCAGTCGCCTGAGGCGGGAATTGAACCCGGGTCTCTGGCGCTGTGAGGCAGCAGTGCTAACCACTGTGCCACCGTGCCGCCCACAAATGGAGGGAAGAGAAACCCTGATGATTTTCTCAGCTGTCCTCATTATCCGTTATAGGGTCTTAGGATCTGAGACGGTGCAATTCCCAAACCAGTGATGCCGCAGCTCAGGGTACTCTCAATGAACCCTCTGTAGACTGTGCTGAGGATTGGTGGTGTGAGGTGGTTTTCCTCAGCCTGCGCAGAAAGTAGAGATGAGAAAGGCATTAATGCATTCTTATTCTCCAGTTGTTTGTATTATAAAGACATTAATCCATAGTTTGTCCTTATTCCCCAAGGTTCAGTTAACAAAACCTTTCATTACTGGGCACTGGTATGTCTCCAATTGCTTAGTGAAGAAACCGTTATGATATTTTTGAACTTTCTGGCCTTTTGTAATTGTTCACTCAAATTGTTAAGCACTATATCCAACATCACAATGAAACAGCACATCAACATTAAGGTCCAGCACCAGACGTGCCCAGCTGATCGATTAAATTCCATATTTGGAACTTGGAACACAGAACTTTACAGCCCAGTATAGGCCCTTCAGCCCACTATGTTGCACCACTCTGTGAAACCAATCCAAAGCCCGTCTAACCTACACTGTTCCATTCTCATCCATATCCCTCTCCAATGACCACTTAAATGCTCATAAAGTTGAAAGCCTAAAACCGTTGCAGGCAGTGTGTTCCACGCCCCTACTACTGTGAGTAAAGAAACTAATTCTGAATCTGTCCTATATCTATCACCCCTCAATTTGAAGCTATGTCCCCTCATGCTAGCCATCACCATCCGAGGAAAAAGGCTCTCACTGTCCACCCGATCTAACCCTCTGATTATCTTGTACGTCTCAATTAAGTCACCTTTCAACCTCCTTCTCTCTAATGAAAACAGCCACAAGTCCCTCAACCTTTCCTTATAAGACTTTCCCTCCATACCAGACAACATCCTAGTAAACCTCTTCTGAACCCTTTTCAAAACTTTCAAATCCTTCCTCTAATGCGGTGACCAAAACTGCACGTAATACTCCCAAGTGCGCCAAACCAGAATTTTGTACAGCTGCAACATGATCTCATGGTTCTGAAACTCAATCCCTCTACTAATAAAAGCTAACACACCATATGCCTTCTTAACAGCCCTATCAAGCTGGGTGGCAACTTTGAGGGATCTATGTTCATGGACATCGAGATCTCTCTGCTCATCCACGCTTCCAAGAATCTTAACATTCTCCCAGTACTCTGCATTCCCGTTGCTCCTTTCAAAGTGAATCACCTCACTTTTCCACATTAAACTCCAACTGCCACCTCTCAGCCCAGCTCTGCAGTTTATCTATCTCTCTCTGTAACCTACAACATCCTTCCACACTATCCACGACTCTACTGACCTCATCCGCAAATTTACTAACCCATCCTTCTACGCTCTCATTCAGGTCGTTTACAAAAATGACAAAATAGATCCTTGCGATACACCATTAGTAACTGAACTCCAGAATGAACATTTCCCATCAACCACCACCCTCTGTCTTCTTCCAGCTAGCCAATTTCTGATCCAAACTACTAAATCGCCATCAATCCCATGCCTCTGTATTTTGTACAGTAGCCTACCATGGGGAACTTTATTAAATACCTTACTGAAATCCATATATACCACATCAACAGTTTTACGCTCATCCACCTGTTTGGTCACCTTCTCAAAGAACTCAATAAGGTTTGTGAGGCATGACCTACCCTTCACAAAACCGTGCTGACTATCCCTAATCAACTTATTCCAATTGAGATGATTATAAATCCTATCTCTGATTACTATTTCCAACACTTTACCTGTAACCAAAGTAAAAGTCACAGGACTATAATTACCAGGGTTGTCTCTACTCCCATTTTGAACAATCTTCTAGTCTTTTGACACTATTCTTGGAGACGACAACATAAAGATCAAAGCCAAAAGCTCAGCATTGTCCTCACTAGCTTTGCAGAGAGTCCTAGGATAAATCCCATCCAGTCCAAGGGATTTATCTATTTTCACACTTTCCAGAATTTCTAATGCCTCCTTGTGAACCTCAATCCCATCTAGTTTTGTTGCCTGTTTCTCAGTATTCTCCTTGACAACGTTGTCTTTTTCCAGTGTGAATACTGATTTAAAAAAAATTCATTTACCGCTTCCCCTATCTTCTCTGACTCCACGCACAGCTCCCCACTACTGCCCTTGATTGGCCCTAATCTTTTTCTAGTTAGTCTTTTATCCCTTTTATACCTCTGGAAAGCTTTAGGGTTTTCCCTGATCCTATCCGCCCACAGCTTCTCAAGACCCCTCCTCACTCGTCTTAGCTCTCTCTTTAGGTCTTTGTAACTGGCTACCTTGTAACTCTCAATTGCCCTAACTGAACCTTTACATCTCATCCTAACATAAACCACCGCCTTCCTCTTGACAAGAGATTCAACTTGTTTAGTAAACCACGGCTCCTTTGCTTACCCACTTCCTCCCTGCCTGATAGGTGCGTACTTATTAAGGACACACAGTAGCCATTCCTTGAATAAGCTTCACATTTCTATTGTGCCCATCCCCTGCAGTTTCCTTCTCTATCCTATGCATCCTAAAACTTATCTAATCACATTGTAATTACCTTTCCCCCAGCTGTAGTTCTTGCCCTTCGGTGTATACCTATCCCTGAATTGTGGTCACTATCACCAAAGTGCTCATCTCCCTCCAAATCTAACACCTGGCCAGGTTCATTACCCAGTGCCAAATCTAATGTGGCCTCGTCCCTTGTTGGCCTGTATATGTACAGTGTCAGAACCCTCCTGCACACAATGGACAAAAACTGACCAATCTAAAGTACTTGAACTGTAGTATCCCCAGTCAATATTTGGGAAGGTGAAGTTCCCCATAACAACTACCCTGCCACTCGCTCTTATTGAGAATCATCTTTGCTATCCTTTCCTCTAGATCTTTGGAACTATTCGGAGGCCTATAGAAAACTCCCAACAGGGTGACCTCTCCTTTTCTGTTTCTACTCTCAGCCTGTACTACCTCAGTAGACAAGTACTCAAACGTCCTCTCTGCAGCCATAATACTGTCATTGACTAACAATGCCACACCCCCACCTCTTTTACCATCTTCTCTGTTCTTACTAAAATATCTAAATCCCAGAACATGCAACAATCATTCCTGTCCCTGCTCAATCCATGACTCTGAATGGCCACAACATCGAAATCCCAGGTACCGACCCATGCGGCAAATTCACCCACCTTATTCTGGATGCTCCTGACGTTGAAATAGACACACTTCAAACCAACGTTTTGCTTGCCAGTGCCTTCTTGCAACCCTGAAACCTTAATTCGGATATCCCTACTCTCAACCTCATATATGCTTGAACTACAATTTAGGTTCCCTTTCCTCTGCTGAATTAGTTTAAACCCACCCAAAGAGCATTTGCAAATATTCCCCCCCGCAAGAAATTGGTACTCTCTGGTTCAAGTCAAGACCATCCTGTTAGTAGAGGAATAGAAGTAGACCATTCAGCCCCTTAGACCTGCTCCAACATTCAATATGATCATGGCTGATCTGTTTGTGTTTTGAATTGCACATTCCCATATATCCATGACATTTGATTGTCTTGCCTAACAGAAATCTAATTTAGTTTAATTACCTCTAACTTAAACATATACATAAATGATCTGGAGGAAGTTATAGGTGGTCTGATTAGCAAGTTTGCAGATGACACTAAGGTTGGTGGAGTTGCAGGTGGTGAAGGGGATTGTTTGAGAATGCAGCGGAATATAGATAGATTGGAGAGTTGGAAAGAGAAATGGGAGATTGAGTTCAGTATGGGCAAATGCATGATGATGCATTTTGGAAGATCCAATTCAAGACAGAACTATACGGTAAATGGAAAAGCCCTGGGGAAGATTGATGTACAGAGAGATCTGAGTGTTCAGGTCCATTGTACCCTGACGTGGCAACGCAGGTCGATAGAGTGATCAGGAAGGCATATGGCATCCTTTCCTTCATCGGTCAGCGTATGGAATCTATGAGTTGGCAGGTGATATTACAGTTGTATAGGACTTTGGTTTGACCACATTTGGAATATTGCGTACTGTTCTGGTTGCCACATTACCAAAAGGATATGGATGCTTTGGAGAGGGTGCAGAGGAGATTCACCAGGATGTTGCCTGGTATGGATGGTGCTAGCTATGAAGAGAGGTTGAGTAAATTAAGATTATTTTCATTAGAAAAAAGGAGGTTGAGGGGGTCCTGACTGAGGTCTACAAAATCGTGAGAGGTATAGGATAGATAGCAAGAAGCTTTTTCCCCAGAGTGGGCTCTCAATTTTTAGGGGGTCACAAGTTCAGGGTGAGAGGGGAAAGGTTTAAGTGAGATACGCATGCTAAGTTCTTTATGCAAAGGGTGGTGGGTACCTGGAACACCTTGCCACGGAGGTGGTAGAGTCAGGCACGAGAGCATCATTTAAGATGTATCTAGACAGATACATATTGGGCAGGTAGCAGAGGGATACAGCTCCTTAGAAAATAGGTGACAGGTTTAGATGGAGGATCTAGATCAGTGCAGACTTGGAGGGCCGAAGGGACTGTTCCAATGCTGTAATTTTCTTTGTTCTTTGTTCTAAACATATTTATTCACCATGCTTCCACTGCCTTCTTCGAAATGTACGAACACATATATAATACTCTTTTGACTAAAAGCAAAACAAATAACAAAATTGCTCCCGCCACTGTCAGAAAGCAGGACAAATCAACCAGTCACTGCTCCACAAATCCACTCAGAATTATCATTAAAGCAACGGAAGGCATCATCAAAAGCTCTGTCAAGTGACATTTGCTCGCCTGCAAGTAACATGCTCACTAATTTCAATTTTAGTTCAACTATTGTCACTTAACTCCTAACCTTGCTGAACACAAGAGTGGCGGTGAGAGTGACTGCGCTTGACATCAAGGATCCTTCGCAAAATGAAGGAAGGGGGGACTCCTCCACTTGTTGGTGCCATACATATCACAAAAGAATCTGGGTGCTGTTGTCGAAGTTCCTCCACCTTAGTCACGGGATATTACTGCCAGAAATCCTTCCGGTAGCATCCCTAGCCCAACTATTTTCCAGCTGTTTCATCAGGGCCTTCCCTCTATCACAAATTCATGAGTGGGATGTTCATTGCTGTTGGCACCACATTCAGTACAATTTGTGATGGCAACATTCAGGCTTTGGCTGATAAGTGGGAAGTGATATTCACACCACACAAATGCCATGCATGAGCATCTCTAAGAAGAGATAATTTAGGCATCACCACATGAAATTCAGTGGTGAATCTTCCCTTTGCTGAATCCTCCAGTGTAACATCCAAGGTGTTATAATTGACCAGAAACTGAACAGGACCAACAAAGAAATACGGTGGCTACAAAGACAGATCAACAGCTGAACATTTTTGTAATGAATTTACTCATTTGATTCCACAAAGCCTGACACCATCTAAAGGGTCATGAACGTGATAGAATACTCACCATTTGCCTAGATGAATGCGTTCAAACATCACTTAAGAGTCACCATCCAGAAAAAGTAGCCCGCTTGATTAGCATCCTATTCACCATATTAAACACTCAGATCTTCTATCACCAATACGCAATGGCAGCAGTGTGTACATCTATAAGATGCACTGCAACAAATCACCTAGGCCCCTTCAATAGCACCTCCCAAGTCTGTGATCTCTACAAGCTTGAAGTACACGGATAACACATGCATGGAAACACCAACACTTGATAGGGCCCCTTTCAAGTCAGACAACCTTCTGACTTGGAACAACATTGCTATTCCTTCACTATCACTGGATCAAAATCTCCTAGCTGCCTTTCTAATCGTACAATGGATGTACCTACATCACGTGAACTGCACTGGTTCAAGAAGGCAGTTCACCAACACCTTTTCAAGGACAATTAGGGGTTTACAATAAGTTTGGTCTAGTTTGTGATACCCACATGCCACAAATTAAAACAAAGCTGTATTATATACATGAACAAAAAGAGTGCCTGTAGCAAATCCATCTTAAATGAGTTGAAAATAGTCCAATGGTTAACTTAAATATGCTGCAATATTTTAACAAGTATTTCACATATTTTTGTTTAAATCACTTGACACAGTCCTAAGAGTTAACAGAAAAGCAGTGCAGATGGATCTTCAGCTATTGATTGCAACTTCTTATTGACAGTCAACAGTCGTAGACTCGCATGCGTTAAGGGCATTTAAATGGGCATTGGACATACATATGGATAATAATGGAACGGTGTAGGTTTGATGGGCATGAGATTATTTTCACAAGTCAGCGCAACATCAAGGGCCAAAGAGCCTAATGTTCTGTGTTCAAGATTAAAAAGCTGGCTCCCCCATGATTTTAATCCATTCCTATGCACTGTGATTGCTGTTGAGATTGACAGAACTATATGCAGTAGGGGGGGAACATTTATCAAATTAACTTGCAGGTTTTTTTGTTTCCATGATGTGTAGGTTCAGCCAGCCGCAAATGTTTATTAAATTCTCATGGAATTGCATTTTGGGGGCCACCAAGTTTTGCCAGATGTGTCTCTCATGATTACAGACACTTACATGTATCGGTAAGTAAAATTTGCTTATATATCAAGTCAATAATGGCTTCATTATTGATACTATCAGGCATTTTGGGTGCTGTTGTGCATCAAAACAGTGTTAACTAAGGATTCTGATCCATATCTTGTCCAGATTGCAGGAAATAAGCCATTTTTAGTAAATATTCTACATTAAATAAGATTAGTTAGTATAACGTTTAATATTAGATTAGATTACTTACAGTGTGGAAACAGGCCCTTCGGCCCAACAAGTCCACACCGCCCGCCGAAGCGCAACCCACCCATACCCCTACATTTACCCCTTACCTAACACTACGGGCAATTTAGCATGGCCAATTCACCTGACCTGCACATCTTTGGACTGCACATCTGTGAATATCGTACAAATTGATACAAAATTACAATCAAACATCACATGCAAAGGAAATTGCATAATAAACTATCACAGTATATCAGTATGAGGGAAAATTTTCAACTTTGATGCTGTTGGGAGTACTGCAGGAAAACTTTGCTTGTGATTTGAACTTAAAACAATTCTGGATTCCTTCTCTGTAATTATGAATATTGAGATTGCAATCATTAATTCCAAATTGTGCACATGTAGTTGATATACAAACTGATTGTTACTGTTGGTACATGAATAAAAAGCTTGAATTTAAATTGCCCAAACTTCATATTATTCAATGTGTAAAGTATCTGAATGCCCCCTCTATTAATTTATGGTCCTCAATTCAAATACAACCAATAATATATTTATAGACTGCATGTAAGCAGGCTTATTATACTGTAGACTGTCACCGACCAGGAAATCATTACACCTCTGCAGCACCACGTGCTCATCAACTATGCATCAGATCAATCACTGTCAACTACAAACTTCAATGCATATGTAATGGAAAAGCTTCTGAGGTTATGGGTGAAAATAGAATTTCATATTCATAAACATTTTGCTATTTTACATCATCACCTGTTTAATCAACTGGCTTTTAACTGCAGCTATAAGGGTGAAGCTGCACAACCTACCTTTCCATTTCACCCTGTCTGAAGAATGTTACTGTTTCCGTAATACCCAGCATAGTACAGTACCTTTTTTTTGTTCAGTGTGAAAGCATCACATGTTGAAAGTCAATCATACTGTTGAAAACATTAGCTTCTATTGAACAAGAAAAGCAAAGAAAAATAAACAAAAAAAGCTGCATTTGCCTCTGTGCATAAATAGTGTCGCTTTTGAGCAACCACAAAGTTACAATGTGTGAATGACCACTGCACCCAACTCCGATCTCTTGAACAAAACAAAGAACTGTTCTTGCTCGAAACCTGAAACAAGAACAGAAAGTACTGGAGACACTCAGCAGGATGGTGTCTGATGAATGAAAGCAGTTAACATTTTGAGTCCAGTGATGATTTGGAGGTGCCGTGTTGGAATGGAGTGTACAAAGTTAAAAATTACACAACACCAGGTTATAGTCCAACAGGTTTATGCCTTATGAAGGGCTTTTGCCCGAAACGTCGATTTTACTGCTCCTCGGATGCTGCCTGAACTGCTGTGCTTTTCCAGCACCACTCTAATCTAGACTCTGGTTTCCAGCATCTGCAGTCATTGTTTTTTACCAGGTTTATTTGGAAGCATCGCTTTTGGAGTGCTGCTCCTTCATCAAGTGGTTGTGGAGTATAAGATCGTAAGACACAGAATTTATAGCAAATGTTTGCTACGAAAGCTAGTCCTTCCAAATAAACCTGTTGGACTATAACCTGGTATTGTGTGATTTTTAACTGAGTCCAGTGAATCTTCTTCAGAATTCAACTCTGTTTTCTCTCCACATATGCTGCCCACACCGGTTGAGTATCTCTAGCAATTTCAGATCTATTGAAACGGATGTCAATTAATTCCTGTTTGGCTTGTTGCATTAGATGCTACAACAATCTGTCCTTCTGGATGTAATGTTCCACCTGAGAAACTTACTCAACTTTTTCCTTGGGAGACTGCTGCAGTCCTCCCAGCTCTTCAGCTTTCATCATATGTACACTTTGCCTGCTTCTGTTGTGCAGAGCACATGATATAAACTCTAAGAGTTCTACCACAAGTTCCCTTTATTCCTCTCCCACCCCTGGGGAGGCCAGCTATGTTCACAAACACTTACTACCCAAGCTGCACCACTGGCATTGTCATGCAGAAATAAGTTGAAGAGATGTAATCTGACATAAATTGCCTTGGTTACAGCCTTGAAACATTTGTGGGGTGAGGATTGAGAGATCTCACACATTTGATCCTGTTGATCCTGCAACAGTCAGTTGCATATATATTTAATGCAGCTGTTGCTTTTGAATACCTGCAGCATAGGATTGCAACCTACCCTTCAGGTCGCAAATCTCACTCCAGCTGATGACAGTGTCCATGAACAGCCTCCATCTGCGGTGGCAATGTGCCTCCCTCATTGTGAGGAAATTGCATTCAAGGTGATAGACCCCAGGCCTCCTGTACCTCCTTTGCATCCTGAGCAGAAATTCAGTTGAGGAGATGGTTTGGTAGCTGGTCACGATTCCAATGAGGGGAATTTCCGCCACCAACGCCACCACTGACAAACACACAGCCACCGCCGAAGACATTGCGAAGGTCACATGGAATGTCACTTCCGCCCCCGCGGATGTCACTGCATGCACCACTTCCGTCCCCCCTGACGCCCACAGCGTGTGTCATGTCATTTGGTGATGTCACCCATGATACCATAACCTCACCCACTCCAGAAATGGTCTCTGCATCCATTCTCAACTCGGGCCCTACACCAGGTCCTAGCCTCCAGCCCTGCAATGTTTTTACCATCACCCCAGACCTCTCCCTCACTGAGGATGAACGATTAGTCCTCAGTAAAGGTGTCACCTTCATCCCAGTACGGTCCCAGATCAATGAATTCAACACACGTTGAAACATTGAATTTTTCTACTGCTGACTTCACCTCCATGTTAACGTTTTCCATCGGGGCTCCCACCCACCGTTCACCCGCCTCCAACATACCACATCCACTTGTACACCCCGTGCTGATCTGTTACCTGTCTTCAATCTCTTCAACTCCAACTGCTGCTGCGACATTGACCTCCTCAACCTGTCCACCCCTCTCACCCACTCCAACCTCTCACCCTTGCAATGCGCAGCCCTCCACTTCCTCCGCTCCAACCTCAACCTCACCATCAAACCACTGGACAAGGGGGGAGTTGGGCACAGTGGTAGTTTGGTGCACCAAGCTGTACACCGCTGAAGCCAGACACCAACTCACGGACATCTCCTCCTACTGCCAACTCAATCACGACCTCACCTTCCATCACCAAATGATTAGCTCCCAGACCATCCACAACCTCATCATCTCAGGGGATCGCTTATCCACAGCATCCAACCTCATAGTCCAGGAACCCCACACTGCCTGGTTCTACCTCTTACCCAAAATTCACAAACCTGACTGCCCCTGCCTACCTATTGTCTCTGCTCACTCCTGCCCCACGGAACTTGTCTCCACATACCTTGATACCATCCTGTCCCCCTTGGTCCAAAGTCTCCCCACATACATTCGGGGCACCATGCATGCCCTCCACCTCCTCCATTGTGTCATCTTCACCATGGACATCCAGTCCCTGTACATGTACATCCACCATGATGATGGCCTCCAAGTCCTCTATTTCTTCCTGTCCCACTGACCCAATCAGTACCCTTCCTCCGACACACTCATTTGATTGGCTGACTGGTACTCACCCTCAACAATTTCTTCTTCAAATCCTCCCACTTCCTTCAGACCAAAGGGATAGCCACGGGCACCCCATGGACCTCAGCTATGTCCGCCTCTTTGGCGGATAGGTAAAACAGTCCATCTCTGCAGTTATACTGCACCATTCCCCACCTTTTCCTCCACTACATTGATGACTGTATCAATGCCACCTCATGCTCCCACGAGGAGGTTGAATTTTATGAACACCTTCCACCTTGACCTCAAGCTCACCTGTCCTGTCTCAGATACCTCCCTCCCCTTCCTGGATCTCTCCATCTCCATTTCTGGTGACCGAATCAACAGCTCCCACAGCTACCTGGACTACATCTCTTTCCACTGTACCTCCTGTAAAAAGTGCTATCCCTCATTCCCAATTCCTCCATCTCTACCACATCTGCTTTGAGGAGGATCAATTTCACTCCAGAACATCTCAGATAGCTTCCTACTTCAAGGACTGCAATTTCCCCTCCCATGTGGTAACAATGCCCTCCAGCGCATCTCCTCCACTTCTCTCACTTTTGCCCTTGAACCCCACCCCTCCAATCCCCAACAAGGATAGAACCACCCCACCCAGGCCTCACCTAAATCCCACCAATCTCTGAATACAACGCATCATCCTCCGCTATTTCTACCACCTACAGTCAAACCCCACTACCAGAGAAATATTTCCCTCCCCACCCCTTTCAGCATTCCGCAGAGAACATTCCCTCCGTGAGTCCGTCATTAGGTCCAAGCTCCCCACACTTGTGTCCACACCTGCCCCCTCATCTCCATCCAAGGACCCAAAGGATCCTTCCACATCCAGCAAAGATGTTCCTAGACATCCAAACACCTCATCTACTGTGACCATTGCTTTCACTGTGATCTCCTCTACATCAGGGAGACAGGACGCCAACTTGCGGAATGTTTCAGAGAATGTCTCCGAGACACACGCACTAAACAATCTCACTGCACTGTGGCCGACCACTTCAACTCTCCCTCCCACTCCACCAAGGACATGCAAGTCATGGGCCTCCTCCACTGCCAAATCCAAGCCACCCGACAACATCCACTTTGGAATCCTCCAACCACACGGAATCAATGTCGATTTAACAATTTCCTTATCCCCCCTCCCCCCACCATCTCCCAGATCAAACCCTCCAACTCAGCACTGCCCTTTGAACTGCCGTACCTGTCCATCTTCCTTCCCACCTATCCACTCCGACCTATCAGCATCACCCATTACCTTTGTCGACTTATTGCATTCCTAGCTACCTTCCCACCCCCCTCAAATTTATATCTCAGCCCCTTGCCCCCCACTCCATCTCACCTCACACATACACATTCCTGATGAAGAGCTTATGCTCAAAATGTCGACTCTCCTGCTACTCGGATGCTGCCTGACCAGCTGTGATTTTCCAGTGCCACACCTTTTGACTCTGATCTCTAGCATCTGCAGTCCTTGCTTTCTCCCAATCCAACATCCGTGCCAGTACCTTGTCACGAACACCATCTTATTGAGCAGCCTCCTGTGCGGCACATTGTCACAGGCCTTCTGAAAATCCAAGTAGATCATGAGCACTGGCTTCCCCTTTGTCTAACTTTCTCACAACCTCCTCAAAGAATTCTAAGATTTGTAAAGCATGACCTCCCTGGGCAAAACCATGCTGACTCAGCCGATTTTACTATGGACTTAAAATTAGTCTACAAGCTCATCCTGAATAATAAACTCTAAACCTTACCAAAGACAGAGGTCATGCAAACCAGTGGTTAATCTCCCACTTTCTGCCTCTTCCCTTCTCAAACAGGAGTGTTACATTAACCATATTCCAGTCCTCTGATTCCAGTGATTCTTGAAATATCACCAATACCTTCACAATCTCCTCAGCTATTTCATTCAGAATCTTGGGGCATAGTCCATTCAATGTGAATGAATTACCCACCTTTTGATCTTCTTCAGCATCTTCTCCTTAGTGATAACTAGTACACAAACTTCCGACCCCTGACTCATGAAGTTCTGGTATACTACTGGTGTCTTCCACTTGCAGACTGATGCAAAGTACCTTTTCAGTTCCTCTGCCATTTCTTCTCCCCCCATTACAATTTCTTCAATCTCATTTTCGATGATCTAATGTACACTCTTGCCTCTCTCATACTGTTTATATTTTTAAAAATATTCTTGTAATTTTGTTTTATATTACTAGCTAGCTTACCCTCATGCTTCATCTTTTATCCCTTGTTGATTTTTTTAGTTGTCCTCTGTTGTTTTTTAAGGCTTCCCATTTATAGAGTCATAGAGATATAAACTGGATTTAGGTTACTGTTCTGGAAGAACTATATTATTTTGTATTTTTTTTTAAACAAGCCCTTCAAAGAAGAAACCAACCACTCATCTGCCTCTATTTTGAAATCCAATTTCCAAAAAATTATATTGATATAAATGCTGTGGTTCTGTTCGCCGAGCTGGAAATTTTTGTTGCAAACGTTTCGTCCCCTGTCTAGGTGACATCCTCAGTGCTTGGGAGCCTCCTATGAAGCGCTTCTGTGGTGTTTCCTCCGGCATTTATAGTGGCCTGTCCCTGCCGCTTCCGGTTGTCAGTTTCAGCTGTCCGCTGTAGTGGCCGGTATATTGGATCTAGGAATTCCCTGGGACAACACTACCATTATAGGGCAAGCCAAACAAAGAACAGCCAGGGAATTCCTAGAAGCATGGCACTCATCCATAAACTCCATCAACAAACACATCGACCTGTACCCAATATACCGGCCATTACAGCAGACAGCTGAAACTGACAACCGGAAGCGGCAGGGACAGGCCACTATAAATGACAGAGGAAACACCACAGAAGCGATTCACGGGAGGCTTCCAAGCACTGAGGATGTCACCTAGACAGGGGACGAAATGTTTGCAACAAAAATTTCCAGCTCGGCAAACAGAACCACAGCAACGAGCACCCGAGCTACAAATCTTCTCACAAACTTTGAATTGATATAAATGACAAACATCTTTCATCACTGACATTTCCTTATATTGAAATCCATCTGCTAGTTTATGTCACTTTCTTTAAATAATCAATGTCCCTTAGCAACCCTCTGCTTCCGTCCACAAAAGGTATGCATTACCTTAGATCAGCATGACTTAAACTTGGAGAGGGTTCTCTCGGAAGGCTGAGAGCACATTTCTCCTCCACAACATGAATAAACTGAAGTTTCTCCTTCTGACACATGCAATCTAAACATTAAGGACCAAGACAGTAAAAAGTACTAAGCAGATAAATAATCAGTAATAATTTTAAAATGGACATTTTTGAAATGGCATGCTGGCCTAATTCCAGGATCTACTTAGGCTGTGAATCTGCATTATTGATTGTCCTTCTGCTTAGTTTTTCTAGGTCATCATTCTTCACCAGTAGACCATTCAGCCTCTTGAGCATGCTTGGCTATTCTTTAAGAACATAAGTAATCTGGTTGTATTTTGAATTTGATATTCCCATCTTCCTCCAACAACTCTTCAAGCAGGATTATAACCTGTTAAATTCCTGAAGAAGGGCTAATGCCTGAAACGTCGATTCTCCTGTTCCCTAGATGCTGCCTGACCTGCTGCGCTTTTCCAGCAACACATTTCCATCTCTGATCTCCAGCATCTGCAGACCTCACTTTCTCCTATAACCTGTTAAATGCCTTATTAACAGTATGACTCATCTTATTAATATTCAGCTTCCTGTTTTACCAAATGAGACAACCAAACTAGGTGACGAGAATTTTTGACTTGGAAATTAGAGTGCATACTATTGACCTCAGCTCTTCGTTTACCCCTCTTCGTTTGACACTGAGCACCAACTTCTCAGAGCAAACTTTATATGCACTGACCAACACCATTGGACATTGGCATCTGACATGCCAGTCTCTGAGAACCCTCATGACACATATCCGATCCACTTACAGTATGCTATGCACTTCAATGATGCATCTCTGGCTGCACTGGCAACTATCACAGTAATGCTGTAAATAGGACATTGCGTGCCCAGGGACACATATCCAAATCATGGACTTGCCTAAAATACATCTCTTGCTCTCATTGTACTCACTCACTACCTTATGCTAACAGTATCCCTGTCTTGCATTTCCTTAACTTGCCTTGCCATTAAGTGCAGGCTCAAAACCAGGAATCTTGTCATGGTTGTCACTGGTCCTCAGTCAAGTCGAAGGGAGTGACATTCAGACGAAAGTCCCTACATCATAAATCAAAGGTAGCCTCCAATACCAGTTGAAAGGCTGGGAGATGGTCATTCTGCCACTTGGGATGATTAAAGACAAGATGTTCTGCCACTTGGGATTATTAAAGACAAGAGGAGCCAAATGTAGGGCAGTCCACCAATGGCCTTGAACTTTCTACCCTATTGTGGGCTGTTTTTCTCTGGAATGAGCAAGAAGCAGACATTACAATAGATGAAAGGGGATGGCAAAGCTGTTACATTTGTTGCATGAGGGGAGATTCCTGAGTGAGTGAGTAAGCACAGGTGGCATCTAGGGTTCGTGCTGTCAAGGTTGAGCTAAGTAACAATGAGAAGGGAAGATGTCACAGGCATTAGTGAGGATGAGCCATGCTGGATGGTGGGTAAGTAGCGGAGATGACTGTGGCATTCATGCTGCTGAAGTGGAGAAGATCATTGACATTCCAGATAGTAAGTCTGCACTGATCCTGATGGAAACCTCGCACCAGATTGACATGGTTTGGTGTTGTGGCCTTCACTTCTGGTCCTGAGGAAAAAGCATGTCCACATCTGCACCACCCTCTCCAGCAGGGTCTTGAAATGCCTACTTGGAAAGTGGGACAAAAATTTCCCCTTGTATTTCATGTCTGGAGTAAATGTTTGGAATAGTGCAGGCAGCTCCAAACTGACAATGCTGGTCATTGAGCACAATTGGGCTTTCAAATTTGGCACAGATGTGAGAGAAGCCCAATTTTCTGGGAACAGAGCACGGTGAGATGGGGCTAGTATTGATGTGAGGGATGTCAAAAGTGCAGGGTATGTAATTAATGAGGCATGTTTGGTAAGATACAGCAAGAAATCTCACTGGACTTCATGGCAAGAATCCCTTGTCATAACTTGCTCTCTGCCAAAAGATATTGCAAGATCTAGCTCTGGATTATTGACTCTGATGTCTATTCACTAATACTGCCAGACCTGCTAAGCTTTTCCAGCAGCTTCTGTTTTTGTTTCGTACATATATTTCTATTTAAAATGGCATTCATCCATTTAATTTGAATGCTGCAGACATTTAAATATTGAGGTTTTTTTCTGCTTGCGCAAACTATGGCGTTATCTCTGGTGTATCTGTATGTTTCTGCACTGTTTCTTCCTGCTATGGTGATGTTATCATTACCCAAATTGCAACATTTCTCTGTTTCCCTTTAATTTACACATATCTCACATGATTGCTTGCCCCACTACTTAGTTCATATTATTCTCTGCTGCCTTTATCATATGGCCAGAGTACAGGTCGTAATACAGCTGGTAACTGTTCCAATTGTGCAACACACTGTTTCACCACTTTCATCACTGTAAGAAAATCCTGAACTAGGACTCCAAAGTCCCTTTATCCTTCAGATTTCCAAAGCTTTGCCTGTTTAGAAAATAGTCTATGTCTCTATTCTTCCTACCAAAGTGTATATAATCTTAGACTTTGATACATTGTATTCTATCCATCACATCTTTGCCCACTCCCCTACCCTGTTGAAGTCTAACTGCAACTTCCTAATTCCTCAACACTACCTGTCCTTCCACCAACCTTTGTGCCATCTGCAAACTCAACAACAATACCCTCAGTTCCTTCTTCCACATAATTAACCGAACAGTGACACCTGATGAACCAGTGACACCTGACACTAGTCACGGGCTGCCATCCTGAAAAAGACTTCTTTATCCCCATAGTCTGCTTTCTGCCAGTCAGTAAATCCTCTTTTCATGCCAGTACCTAACACCATGAGCACTTACCTTATTTAGCAGCCTCCTGAGCAGCACCTTGTCAAAGGCCTTCTGGAAATACAAATAAATCATGTCCACTGCCTTACCTTGTGTAACTTGCTCATTATCTCCTCAAAGAATTCTAACCGATTTGTCAGGCATGACCATCTCAAGACAAAGTTGTGCTGACCCAATACTATTTTACCATCTACTTCCAAGTACTCCACAATCTCATCCTTAACAATGGACACTCAAATATTACCAACAACTGAGGTCAGGCTCACCGGCGTTTCATTGCCTGTCTTCTGCCTCCCACTCTCTTCTTAATCAGAGATGTTACATTAGCCATTTTCCAGTCCTGTGAAACCTCCCCCCCCCCTCCCCCCACTGACTCCAGTGATTCCTGAAAGATCATCACTAATGTCTCCACAATCTCCTGAGCTATCTCCTTCTGAACTCTGGGTTGTAGTCCATCTATCCAAGTGATCTACCCACTGTCAGATCTTTCAATTTCCTCAGCACCTTTTCCTTTATGTTGGCTACTACACTCACCCTTGCCTCCTGACTCTCTTGATGTTCTGAGATGCTGCTGGCATCTTTTATGGTGAAGACTGATGCAAAGTATCTGTTCAATTCTGGCACTATTTCTTTGTTCCCCATTACTACTTCCCAGCCTCATTTCCTTGTTGTATGACTGAATGCATCTGTGACTCTATAAGATCGCCCCTCAAGCTTCCGAGGGAAACAACTCCCAGCGTATCAGCCTCTCCTTATAATTCAATGCCCAACTGCTCCAACCCTCCCAGTCTCAGTAACAGCCTTGTAAATCATACTTGAAAGTGCAAGGTAAATGAAGAGTATTGTTTTATTGATGATAGATAATACTGATGGTTCTATTCATATGTACAAGTATATAAAAATGTTTTCTACAACACTGAATACCACAACACTGTAATTGAGCTACCCAGGATTAAGGAATGCAATACCAGGAGTTTAAGTTTAATGAGCAATAGGGCAGGAATCAATTAATATTTGTGTAAATTTGCTTGGGGCAGAGACCACTGTCCACTTTTCACAATGTAACTCACACCCAGCAGGAATCCAATGCATTGTTTTCCATAGATACTTTTCTGTTTCACTACTTTTATATATTAATTTCTCTATCTTCCTCATTAAGCCTTTCACTTTATCTCTCTCTTTATCTCCCTCTCTCTCTGTTTTCTACTCCCTCTCTTAGACATACATATGAGCAGAATGATTTCAGCCTAATCTGATGAAATTGGTTCTGTTGTTGCACTATGAATGGAACAAATGCAAATTAAAATAGGGTAGGGTGTTGTGTCATTGTCAGCAATTGTTCGCCAGCACGTATGATTGGCCACCTATGAAATTCCATGTTGCATGTCTATGGGTCCTTGTGTAGCTGATGAGCCTGATCTTCGAGCAGCATCCCTGACCACGTATTCAGCAGATACTCCTGGGAGGTTTAGTTGATCCTGGGCCTTGAGATCACTGACATTCCTTTCTTTGATTTCTTTTCTGTGCTTCATCTTGCCAATGTGTATTCTCAAACAATTATGCCCTTTCATACAGGAGGTTCCTCCCAAATTGGGTTCATACATTTCAGGTTCTGGGATTAAGTTTGAATTTGGTGTCTTTGGACTTTGGACTTCCAGACCACAGGTAATTAATCTGTCAGATGTGGTTTTCCAACCAGATTAGTGATGATACAGGTTATTTTTAAAGCACCTTGTCTAGCCCTTCACCATGTAGATAATGAAGAGGACTGCTCGGTTGTGAAGAAAGCTGTCAAAATGCTCTTGTGTTCCTATTCCAGGAATGAAATTACTGAGTCACAATTCTGTTATCTACATGCAGTTCTGAAGCTAGAAAATTCCAGATCTCTCAATCTTGCCCACATCACCTCTCGCTGATCTCTGCAAGGGCTTATGTTGTGTGTATGGGAGTGCTGGATACCTCTAGGTAGATGCCTTATGTGGGACATTTTCATGTGGGAATGCTATTGCACATCGACATATCTACATTCTCTGAATGAAGACAGATCTAGTTCCAATGGCAAAGAAACCTTGATGACTAGGGATCTCACAACTGCTGCGGATTCATTGCCATTGCGGGCATTGATAGCACACTATTATTTTCTGCCTGAACTATCATTGAGGACTTTGTTTGGATCGCGCTGTGTCTGGTTCCTCCCCACTGATCTTACCAATATAGGGAGTCCTGCTATGAGTTGAGAACTCCCAATGTCATCGCTCTCAGGATTAACAGAACACTGAAGCCTTTCCACCAGAGAAATCCACAGAAATGGTAGGATGTAAAACAGCAGCCAATCCAATTTCAACAGTTTTCACTAGAATAAGTTAAAATTTCCCACCACACATTGACTGAGCTTTTTGAAGAAGTAACAAAGAGGATTGATGAGAGCAGAGCGGTAGAGGCGTTCAACAAGTTCCCAATGAGAGACTGGTTAGCAAGGTTAGATCTCATGGAATACAGAGAGAACTAGCCATTTGGATACAGAACTGGCTCAAAGGTAGAAGTCAGAGGGTGGTGGTGGAGGGTTGTTTTTCAGACTGGAGGCCTGTGACCAGTGGAATGCCGCAAGGTTCATTGCTGGGTACTCTACTTTTTGTCGTTTATATAAATGATTTGGATATGAGCATAAGAGGCTTAGTTAGTAAGTTTGCAGATGACACCAAAATTGGAGATGTAGTGGACAGCGAAGAAAGTTATATCAGATTACAACAGGATCTTGATCAGATGGGGCAATGGGCTAAGAAGTGGCAGATGGAGTTTAATTCAGATAAATGCGAGGTGCTGCATTTTGGGAAAGCAAATCTTAGCAGGATTTATACATTTAGTGGTCAGGTCCTTGAGACCTTGGAGTGCACTTTCATAGCTCCTTAAAAGTAGAGTCGCAGGTAGATAGGATAGTGAAGAAGGTGTTTGGTATGCTTTCCTTTATTGGTCAAAATATTGATTTCAGGAGTTGGGAGGTCATGTTGCGGATGTACTGGACATTGGTTAGGCCACTGTTGGAATATTGTGTGCAATTCTAGTCTCCTGCCTATCTGAAAGCTGTTGTGAAACCTGAAAGAGTTCAGAAAAGATTTACAAGGATTTTGCCAGGATGGGAGTATTTGAGCTATAGGGAGAGGCTGAACAGGCTGGGTCTGTTTTCCCTGGACCATCGGAGGCTGAGGGGTGACCTTATAGAGATTTACAAAATTATGAAGGGCATGGATAGGATAAATCCTGAGAGCGATGGCATCCTGGGGCATGGATAGGATAAATAGACAAAATGTTTTCCCTGGGATAGGGGAGTCCAGAACTAGAGGGCAGAGGTTTAGGGTGAGAGGGGAAAGATATAAAAGAGACCTAAGGGGCAACTTTTTCACGGAGAAGGTGGTACGTGTATGGAATGAGCTGCCAGAGGAAGTGGTGGAAGCTGATTTGGAGGGATATGGACCGAGTGCTAGCAGGTGGGACTAAATTGGGTTGGGATATCTGGTCGGCATTGACGCGTTGGACCGAAGGGTCTGTTTTCATGCTGTACATCTCTATGACTCTAAGTCCACATGGTCGCTGCCACAAAACAGTACCATACTGAAGCTAATATTTAAAAAGCAAAAATGCTGGATGTATTCAGCAGATCATTCAATATTATTCATTATCAATGAAACAGCAATCTGTGGATGCGAAGAGAAACAGAATTAATATTTCTAATTGGTGACCCTTCGATAGAACTGTAATATCCAGCAGAATGTCTCCAGTGGGTCACAGTACTAATGTTGTCTTATGATTACATCTACAGTTAACATTCTTTCGCTACTGAACAGTGAGCAATTTCAGTCCCACCTGACTTTGGAGGCTCAATTAGACACTGCCCCTCTATCTTGCAGCTGCGCTACAACTCATTATAGGCACATACTGTATTCTGAGATGAAATTTCCTGTCCCTACTCTGACGAACTGTTTTGACCAAATTTTCGATTGATAAGACTAAAACTCAATCACTTTCACAGTTCAATGAACTTGTCTGATCTCCTAGATTTTTACGAGCCATAATCCCACCCTTATCATCTGTCTCTGTTATTCTGGGATCCTACTTTTCTCTTTTATGCTTGCTACAAATTTTAGGCTGTCTGTTCTTCACATTCCTTATCAAATGGTTTCCTACAGACCTCTGCAGCTGCTGTTTGTGCAGAACTCCCTGTATGTTGATTTGTATGATTCTTTGTTCAAAATAGACCCTGTTACCTTGAATTACCCCCTACCTCAATGCTACCATTGTTCTAACGTATGACTTCACTTACTTGCTGGAGCAGGCAAGCTAATTCTGATTTGAAACCATATTTATGCCAATGGCACGCAATACTGCAGCCTTATTTATGTCAATCTGATCAGGTGCTACCACAACAGCTAATTCAGTTCCAGCCTTACAAAGTTCATTGATTAACAGATTGCAATGTTGCTACATTTTGGTTCAATAATCGTAGCCAGGTAGATAGTATTTTGCTTAATTTTTTGAAGCTACAGAAAAAATCAACTTCTTTTTATGAGTCAGCAGCCTCAGACAATATAATTCTAATGAGTCATTTTTTTCAATCTTTTCTGTTGCACGTGAATGCACTGCCATTCCCATTTGGTAGATTTCTAAGTTCAGCTATTATATGTATTGAAACAATTCTTAATAGGTTACCTTATATTATCTAATTCTTTCACCAGGAGAAGAATACTATACCATTCAAGCCCTCAAACCATTACATTAGAACATCATAATGCTCAGCAAATAATGTAAAGTAAATTCAAATGCTACTGAGAGGTGGCTGCAAATGTTAAAACTCTTATTCTTTTTGTGGCAGATAAGTGCTCCTCGTGAGATTTTTCAGTTTAACCCAAACAACAGCTAATTGAGCCATTGTACTTAAATTAGCGCATTATCTCTGTCTACAATTAATAGATGTCCTGACATAAGATTTCATGTTCTGCTATACATTATCAACAAAAGTGTTGTTCACCACTAACATGATGCTGTCGTCAAGTCATAAAGATGACCTCACTAACACACAAAGTAATAATGTGGTGGATGAATTTAGTGTCAATGGGTGCCAGGTATGTGGGTGCAAAAGATGGGCGGATTGTGTCAAGCCACACAGCTCTTCAGCTGTTCACAACAATCAAAGTATGATCCTAACTAACCAGTCTGTGCTTGTGAAACTCAAAAACACTTGTGTGTGACATTATATGCGATCCAATGATTATTCAAGATTAATTAAATTATCCTCATTGCGGAGTTCCCTCACGGTGATCGCTGTCCAGTCCTTGGAGGTAGAGGGAACGCTGCTTCAATTAGTCTGACAACCAATTTAAGATTGTTAGTCAGAGCTGCAGTGTGTCATATTTGCATGTGCTAAAAGCTACATGTATTGATACTTACAGCCCTGTTTGTAGCCAGAGAGAAAATGTGCACACATCGCACTTGTTTCAAATCAACAAAACAGATGACAGCCATTCTCTGATTCATTTCTCAGGCTATGTCTTGAAAAATCAGTGAAACTACCCAGTTTAAATTTCAACAAAACTTGGCTGTTCCATGTCAGAAATCATTTAACTGGTGCACTTTTACCAATCAGAGTCCATTTGACTGCCAGTTGGTACTAATTTTAACATTATAAAAATATTGCTTTCCATATGACCATAAGAAAGAGGAGCAGCATTAGACAATAGACATTAGGTGCAGGAGTAGGCCATTCAACCCAGAGAAAGTGCTCCACCATTCGATCATGGCTGATATGTTTCTCAACCCCATTCTCCTGCCTTTTCCCAATAATCTTTGATCTCCCTTACTTAACAAAACCTACTTACCTCTGTCTTAAAGACACACAATGAGGTCTTCACAGCTCTCTGCGGCAATAACTTCCTCAGATTCACCACTCTCTGGGTAAAGAAATTCCTCCTCAACTCAGTTCTATATTGTTGTCCCTTCACTCTGAGGGTGTGCCCTTGTTCCCTAGTCTCTCCTACTAATGGAAACATCTTCTCTACATCCACTCTATCCAGGCTTCTCAGTAGTCTGTTAGTTTCAATGAGATATCCCTTCATCCATCTCAACATCATTGAATGCAGACCCAGAGTCCTCAACCGCTCCTCATATGACGAGACCTTAATTCCTGGGAACATTCTTATGAATGTCCTGTGGACCTCCTCAAAGGCCACGGCATCCTTTTCCCATTATTATGGTGTTTCTGTTTTAGAATACAAAACAAAGAAAATTTGACAAGATGTGTCATTTTTATTTGGCAGTACTCTTACCCATTAATTATGGCCAACAAATATTACTGTCCTACATCATGAAGATTAATACAAGTATTTATTAAGTTCCCTGTCATTTCTTGCTTCCTCATTATTGTTCCCCAACCTTGTTCTCTAAGGGGCCTATGTTCACCTTGGTCTCTCTTTTCTTTTTTTTTAAATATTTAAATAAGCTCATACTGTCTATTTTTAAATTATGTGCTGGTTTTTGCTCATTTTTTATTTTCTCCCTCTTTATTTTTACTTTTAGTCATCTGCATTTGCCTTCTAAAACTTTCTCAATTTCATGGATAAGATGGGAAAATCCTTTAAAATCGTACCCATGATTTTGAGAAACTGCAATTAATGTCATCCATCTTTATTTACACATTAATCAAAAGGACAAATTGTGGGATATATGCAGCAAAAATAAACAAGACCTTATTACAAATTAAATGAAAGAGTTCCCTGGCATTTGACTTTCTTGGAGACATTGACAGCAATGAATCAAGTGAAAAAGGAGAAATAATCTGAAGAGTGATTGTAGATATTGAGATCTAGCCTATTGTCCTGAACACATCCTATTGACACTCTCACTAATATATGTTGCAGGAAGCACCTCATAATCTCCACTCAGAAATTCTGAAGGTAATTGAATTGATAACCAAACATCCCATCATACAAGTGTCTTGGTTCTAGAATGTACATCACTTTACCATACATTTGGAATCAAACATAATGACTACATTATTTTCTTCTTCGTTGCACTTGTGAATTGCTATGGTAAGAGGCTGAGTGGCTTGGCCTAAACCCCCTGTAGTTTACACTAATGAAAGATGAGTGATCTGACTGAAATGACACTGAAAAGTTGATTCCCCTAGTTGGGAATCTAGAATACAGAACACAATTCGATAAAAAAGGTTAATCATTTAGTGTTTAAGTTGGGGAAAAACTTCTTCACTCAATGTTCTGTTAATGTTTAGAATTTTATATTGCAGAGAGATGTGGATGCTCCATTATTGAGTATAGTTAAGACTGAAATAGAATTTTGAACTCTCAGAAAATCAAGTGCTATGGGTAGGTATTGGTGGCAAGCAGGAAAGTGAAGTTGAGGCAACAAAACTAACACTGAATGGTGGAGCAATCTCTCGGAACTATAGAGACTACTCCTACTCTTTCTTCTCATCTTTCTTCACATTCGATTTCATCAGAATAATTTTCCAAAAGGTCTATGACCACTTTCACCCCTCTCTTCCTTTTTATATATTTAAACAAACTCTTATTATCAGCTTTTATATTTCATACTAGTTTGCCCTTGTAATTCAGTTTCTAATATCATTTTAGCTCTCCTTTGCTAGATTCTGAATTTATCCCAGTTTTCAGGGCTATCACTAATTTTTGCCTCCTTAGATGATTTTTCTTTATAGTCTCTTTAATTTTCTTGGTTGGTAATGGCTGGTTTATTCCTGTCTTAGAATCTTTCCTCTTAACTGGGATATTTTTTGCTCAGAATCATGAATTTCCTCCTTAAATGACGGCCACTGATTACTTACCATTTTTTTCCTGTTCACCTAGCCCAGTTCACGCTAGCTAACTTTATCCAGAGTCATGTCCCAGACAGATTGAGATCTGGGAGTGTCAGGTCACAGTCTGGAGATGGTAGTGTTTGGGGTCTTTGAGATAAGAGTGGGGTGTGTTTAATAGTTTTTCATGGGTTAAACTATATATTTGATATCACCCACTATTTAATAGTCTAACTTTCCCTGCTTAGCTGTTTTACTTAGTTTTGCTGGAACCAGTTGAAATCTCCTGGTCATGGAGACTTTCAGACTATTCCAAGTGTGCATGGATTCCTCAGGGGTGTGCACATAGAATTCAAGGTTTTATCTCTGACCTGAATGTAATGTTCAGAATATTCCATTTAACTTTTGCGTACAGTAACCAAATGATTATATTTTGCTCTTTAGGTTGCGTACAGTAACCAAATGATTATATTTTGCTTTTTAGGTCATTTGATTATTTATTTTGTGAATTAGGAAGAATAGTATATTTTGAGCATTGTATCTAGCAATACAATGTAATATTGTAGGTGGTGAATCTGCAGGCCTGAATGTGAGTTCCTGAGAATTGTTGTGGGTTAAGTTAATGAAATAACAAAAGATTAATACTCCGCTCATCAGTGTACAAATACATTAATATGGATATTTTCTCACAGTGTTGGAGCAGATCATTTACAAATGAGGCAATGATTAGTAATCATTAAAATAACTAACAGTAAATTTAGTCTCAGCGAAAGGGCAGTCCAGTGGCTCCATGATTAGCACTGCTGCCTTACAGGTTCGATTCCAGCCTTGGGCGGCTGTCTGTGTGGAGTTTGCACATTCTCCGCGTGTCTGTGTGGGTTTCCTCCAGGTGCTCCAGTTTCCTCCCACAGTCCAAAGATGTGCAAGTCAGATAAATTGGCCATGCTAAATTGCCCATATTGTTAGGTGCATTAGTCAGAGGGGAAATTGGTCTGGGTGGGTTACTCTTCGGAGGGTCGGTGTGGACTGGTTGGCCCGAAGGGCATGTTTCCACTCCGTAGGTAATCTAATCTAATCTAAATGTTCGAATAATCTGATTGTTCTGAGTGACAATATGGTGAATCTGTGTTTATTTGCTTTATTTAGATCCGAGAGCACCTCGCTAAAGGACAGCGGACCTTGGCAGGAGAGGGCATGATACAAGTAATAAGAACTATGCTGGGTTTAATAGCGAGAAAGAATTTCTACAGTGGAGATCTCTTATTCTCTGCAGACATACTACGGAACGTGACAGATACATTCAAAAGAGCCAGCTATATTCCTCCTTCTGGTGATATACAAGTGAGGATTGTATTTAATAACTGATATTTTGCTTTTGTTTTGCAGTTTCTGTCTCCAGCTTTGTGTGTGGGAAATCACTAACTTGATTGAGGTTTTTGGAGAAGTAATGAAGAGGATTGATGAAGGCAGAGGGGTGGACTTGATCTTCAGTAAGGTGTTCAACTAGGTTCTTCATGGTAACCTGGTTAGCAAGGCTAGATTACACGGAATACAGGTAGAACTAGCCATTTGGATACAGAACTGCCTCGAAGAAAGAAGACAGACAGTGGTGATGGAGAGTTGCTTTTGAAACTGGAGGTCTGTGACCAGTGGTGTGCCACAAGGATCAATATTGGGTCCACTGCTTTTCATCATTTATGTATATAATTTGGATGTGAATATAGGAGGTGTGGTTAGTAAGTTTGCAGATGATACCAAAATAGGAGGTGTAGTGGACAGCAAAGAAGGTTACCTCAGCGTATAACAGGATCTTGATCAGATGAGCCAATGGGCCGAGGAGTGGTAGATGGAGTTTAATTTAGATGAATGTGAGAAGCTGCATTTTGGGAAGGCAAATCAGGATTGCAATGATACACTTAATAGTAAGGTCCTGGGGAGTGTTGCTGAACAAAGAGACTTTGGAGTGCAGGTTCATAGTTCCTTGAAAATGGAGTTTCAGGTAAATAGGATGGTGAAGAAGGTGTTTAATGTGCTTTCCTTTATTGATCAGACCATTGAGAATAGGCGTTGTGGCTGTACAGGACATTGGTTGAGCCACTTTTGAAATATTGTGTGCAATTCTGTTCTCCCTTCTATATGAAGGATGTTGTGAAACTTGAAAGGGTTCATAAAAGGTTTACAAGGATATTGCCAAGCTTGGGGGGTTTGAATTATAGGGAGAGGCTGTTTTCCTTACAGCATTGGAAGCTGAGTGGTGACCTTGTTGACGTTTATAAAATCATGAGGGGCAATGATTTGAGTAAATAGCCTGGGTTGGGGAAGTGCTAAACTAGAGGGTATAGGGTGAGAGGGGAAAGACGTAAAGGAGACCTAAGGGACAACGTTTTCACACAAAGGGTGGTGTGGCAAAGGTAGGCTGCCAGAGGAAGAAGTGGAAGGTGGTACAATTACAACATTTAAAAGGAGTGGGTATATGAGTAGGAAGGGTTTAGATGGATATGGGCCAAGTGTTGGCAAATGGGACTAGATTAATTTAGGATATCTGGTCGGCATGGATGAGTTGGATTCAAAGGTCTATTTCCATGCTGTACGTTTCTATGACTCTGTCAGGATGCCCTGTAGAACTGGCAAAGTCATACATCAATCACATTTACAAATATTTTCTCTTCATAAAAAATACTGTATCTGGTATATAACTGCCATTGGTATGCTTATTACTGGTTTACCTGAGAAAAAATGATTGTGGGTTGCTTTTATTGGCTGCAGCCTTTGAAGATATTAATGACAGATTAATGCTAAGATGATGTTCAGTGGATGTAGCATCATGGGATAACCAAGCAGAATGGTTAGCTAACTTGATTCAAGAATTAAATAAAACAATAGGGTGAAGATTAGCTTTTCAGAATGGCACAAGATTAGAAATGGTGTTCTTTAAAGAAGAAGTCCAACACTAGACAAGTATGCCGTTCTGTCACATATGCAGTCCAATCAGGCACAGCAACAGCCATGGCAGCAGTCTTAGAGTCCTATAGCACGGAGACAGGCCGTTTGGATCAAACTAGTTGATTTCCATCCATGTTAACCCCATTTCTCTCCACTTGGCCCATATTCTTCTAACCCTTTCCTATCCATGTTTTTTTTTCATTCCTTTGGGGCACTTGGTCATCACTGCAACTTTACCTGCAACTCCCCCTACACCCCCAGTCCTGAAGATAAGTCACACCCGAAATGTCGACTTCTCCACCACCTGATTGCTGCCTGGCTTGCTGTGTTCTTCCAGCCTCCTAGCTGTCTACTTTGGAATCCGACATCTGCAGGTTTTTTTTGTCTCTAGTCAAGTATAATGCAGTAGGGCAGTGTGACCTCAGATAGAGAGTAAACATGGTCCCATACCCTCAGAAGAGAGAAGAGAAAAGTGCTTCAAGAAGAGCCAGGAGACTCCAAGGTCAGAGATGCTGAGCTAGTGGTGTGAAATGTTGATTTGTGCCCAGAGACATGCTGAGGAGTTCTGCAGGATGCCATTGTTGCAAGGAACCCAATAATCAAACAGCATGTCATCTGAAAACATTGTGAGGACATAGTGACGGACCACATGCCAACACTGAACAAAGTCGGAGTCTTTACATAGATGGCAGCCAAGCTAACATGTTTTTCATTGCTTATTGAAATTGTACTGTTGCAGAACTTTATGACCTCTGTACATTTTAGATAATCATTAATTTAAATGCATGCCACCATTGCAAAAACTAATTAATTTATATAGAATTATGTCAGACAGATTTTTAAAAAATATCTGCATATTCTACATACCCCTCAGTGCTATACCCAATGCAGGGTATTTGCACTTGGACAATCCCATGAAGCATTGCTGTGTTGGTTTGGAAGAAGTGAAGGCAGCCAGCTAATGTCTTAGAATATAAAGTTGTGAAGATTGTGGCAGTCAAACGTTTTCTGTAGACAACTGTTAGGGTCTTTCCTGCAACTGTATGAATGAGTGTTTGTTAGAGCAGCCATAGTAGATTGATTGATTTTTGTTACGTGTATCAAGACGAATTTAAAAATGTTGTTTTGCGAGCTATACAGGCAGATCATACCAGACAAAGTGCATCAGGGTAGCAGGATAGAGTGCAGAATACAGTGTCCCAGCCGCAGCGAGGGTGCAGAGAGTGAGATTGGAAGTAACATTTGAGAGGTCCATTCAAGAGTCTAATAACAGCTGGGAAGAAGCGGTTCTTGAATCTGTTCATACATGTATTCAAACATGTATATTTTCTGCCGAATGGAAGAGAGCAGAAGAGAATATAACCAGGGTAGGAGGGGTCTTTGATTATGTTGATTGCTTTTCTAGGGCAGTGGGAAGTATAGATGGGGTCAATGGATGGAAGTTGGTTTGTGTGATGGACTGGGCTGTATTCGTAACTTTGTAGTTTCTTTCAGTTTTGGGAAGAGCAGTTGCTATTCCACACTGATGCATCCAGATAGGCTGCTTTCTATGGTGCTTCTATAAAAATTGGTAAAAAGCCTTGTGGACATACCAAATGGCCTGAGCCTCCTGAGGAATTAGTAACATTGTTTGGCTTTCTTGACCATCGCATTAACATGGGTGGACCAGGACAGATTGTTGGTGATAATCACTCCCAGGAACTTGATGCTTTCGATCATCTCCACTCTGTGCCATTGTTGCAGCCAAGGCCATGACCTCCACTTCGCTTCCTGAAGTCAATGACCAGCTCCTCTGTTTTCCTGATGTTGATGGAGAGGTTGTTTTCTTGAAACAATGCTCCTAAGCATTCAGTCTCTTTTCTGTATTCTGTCTCATTGTTATTTGAGATTCGACCGACAACAGTGGTATTATCAGCAAATTTATAAATGGAGTTGGGGCAAGACTTGGCCACAACAGTCTTGAGTTTATAAGGAGTACAGTAGGGGCTGAGTATAAAGCCTTGAGGGGCACTTGTATTCAGGATTATGGTGAAGAAATTGTTGTCATTTCTTCTTCTTGATTGCAGTCTATGGGTCAGGAAGTCAAGGATCCAGTTATAGAGGGGGGAGCCAAGTCTAGGTCTCAGAGTTTAGAGATGAGTTTGTTTGGAATTATCATATTTGAAGGCAGAGTTAAAATTAGATTAGATTAGATTAGATTCCCTACAGTGTGGAAATAGGCCCTTCGGCCCAACCAGTCCACACCGACCCTCCGAAGAGTAACCCACCCAGACCCATTTCCCTCTGACTAATGCAACTAACACTGTGGGCAATTTAGCATGGCCAATTCACCTGACCTGCACATCTTTGGACTGTGGGAGGAAACCCACGCAGACACTGGGAGAATGTGCAAACTCCACACAGACAGTTGCCCGAGGCTAGAATCGAACCTAGGACCCTGATGCTGTGAGGCAGCAGTGCCACCCATAGGTAATTAGGAGCCTGACATAGGTATCCTTGTCATCCAGATGTTCCAGGGATGATTGTAGGACCAGGAAGATGGATCTGCTGTGGACCTATTGTGTTGGTAGGTGATAGCGAAGGATCAAGGCAGTTTGGTATGCTAAGCCGTGACTAACCTCTCAAAGCACTTCAATAACTATGGAGATCAGTGCTATTGGACAGTAGTACTTGATTGGTCACAATTCACAGACCCCTGACAAAGAAAACCAAGAATGATGAGATTCCCTCCATCTGCTTTGAACCCTTATTTCCTTCTGGATCACCGTCAACCCTTTGATGTACTGTCTGCTAGCTTGAAGAGGTTTACTGCTCAGTTGGAACCAGAACTCTATCAACAAACACATTGATTTAGACCCCATCTACCACCCCCTGAGAAAAGGAACAGGAAGTGACTTCACCACAGGAAATAACATCACCACAGGAAATGACATCACCAACTCAAAGAAACCTAAACATATGAATAGAAAGCAGTAATTTTCAACATTGCTTCACATGAGGCCCACTGAAGATGTTACCTAGTAAGGTAATGAAATGTCTGGAAATAATCCTCCAAGCTCAGCGAGCAAACCTACATCCAAAACCTCAACCTAAGTTACAAATCTTCTCAAAACTCTCCATGTCATGGAGATGGACAGCATGGAAACAGACCTTTCGGTCCAACTCATCCATGCCGACCAGATATCCCAACCCAATCTAGTCTCACTTGCCAGCACCTGGCCAATATCCCTCCAAACCCTTCCTATTCATATACCCATCCAAATGCCTCTTAAATGTTGCAATTGTACTAGCCCAAAGTTTGGGTGAAGATTTGTAGCTCGGGTGCTCGTTTTTGTGATTCTGTTCGCCGAGCTGGAAATTTTTGTTGCAAACATTTCGTCCCCTGTCTAGGTGACATCCTCAGTGCTTGGGAGCCTCCTGTGAAGCGCTTCTGTGGTGTTTCCTCTGGCATTTATAGTGGCCTGTCCCTGCCGCTTCTGGTTGTCAGTTTCAGTTGTCCGCTGTAGTGGCCGGTATATTGGGTCCAGGTCGATGTGTTTGTTGATGGAGTTTGTGGATGAGTGCCATGCTTCTAGGAATTCCCTGGCTGTTCTTTGTTTGGCTTGCCCTATAATGGTAGTGTTGTCCCAGTCGAATTCATGTTGCTTGTCGTCTGCGTGTGTGGCTACTAAGGATAGTTGGTCGTGGCGTTTCGTGGCTAGTTGATGTTCATGGATGCGGATCGTTAGCACACAAACCAACAGCCACCCTCAGACAACAACTCACCAGAACGAAGGACCCGATACCCAGCATGAGCAAAACTAATGTAGTGTACAAAATCCCATGCAAGGACTGCACAAAACACTAGATAGGACAAACAGGAAGACAGCTAACGATCCGCATCCATGAACATCAACTAGCCACGAAACGACACGACCAGCTATCCTTAGTAGCCACACATGCAGACGACAAGCGACATGAATTCGACTGGGACAACATTACCATTATAGGGCAAGCCAAACAAAGAACAGCCAGGGAATTCCTAGAAGCATGGCACTCATCCACTAACTCCATCAACAAACACATCGACCTGGACCCAATATACTGGCCACTACAGCGGACAGCTGAAACTGACAACCGGAACGGCAGGGACAGGCCACTGTAAATGCCGGAGGAAACACCACAGAAGCGCTTCACAGGAGACTCCCAAGCACTGAGGATGTCACCTAGACAGGGGACGAAACGTTTGCAACAAAAATTTCCAGCTCGGCGAACAGAACCACAACATTGTACTAGCCTCCAAGACTTCCTCTGGCAGCTCATTCCATACCCGTAACACCCTCAGCATGAAAAAGTTGCCCCTTAGGTCTCTTTTATATCTCTCCGCTCTCATCCAAAACCTGTGCCCTCTAGTTCTGAACTCCCGACCCCAGGGAAAAGACTTTGTCTATTTGTCCTATCCATGCCCCTCATGATTTTATAAACCTCTATAAGGTCACCCCTCAGCCTCGAACGCATCAGGGAAAACAGCCCCAGTCTGTTCAGCCTCTCCCTATAGCTCAAATCCTCCAACCCTGGCAACATCCTTGTAAATCGCTTCTGAACCCTTTCAAGTTTCACAACATCTTTCCGATAGGAAAGAGACCAGAATTGCACACAATATTCCAACAGCGGCCTAACCAATGTCCTGTACAGCCGCAACATGACCTCCCAACTCCTGTACCCAATACTCTGACCAATAAAGGAAAGCATACCAAAAGCCTTCTTCACTATCCTATTTACCTGCGACTCTACTTTCAAGGAGCTATGACCTGCACTCCAAGGTCTCTTTGTTCAGCAACACTCCCTAGGACCTTACCATGAAGTGTGTAAGTCCTGCGAAGATTTGTTTTCCCAAAATGCAGCACTTCGCATTTATCTGAATTAAACTCATCAGCCACTTATCATCTAATCAAGATCCTGATGTAATCAGAGGTAACCTTCTTCGCTGTCCACTAAACTCATCAGCAAACTTACTAGCTATACCTCTTATGCTCACATCCAAATCATTTTATAAATGACGAAAAGTAGTAGATCCAAAAACACTGACTCCTGTGGCTTTCACTTACTGCCCTATAGAGCATCATTGTGATTATCCTCTCCTCTCAAAGGTGGACATTCCTCTGAACCCTCTGCCTCAGCCACTACCTCCTACACACTCCTCGATGTTCCATTTGACATCTTGTGTCTTTAATCTAAAGGAGAAAGTGAGGACTGCAGATGCTGGAGATCAGAGTCGAGAATGTGGTGTGGAAAAGCACAGCAGGTCAGGCAGCATCCGGGGAGCAGGAGAATTGATGTTTCAGACATAAGCCCTTTTCCAGCACCACATTCTCGACTCTCAAATCTAAAGCCTAGCTATTCTAGTGTTACGATCCTTCTCAGACGAATTTTCTTCCTCCTTTTGTCCAAGGGAGTGACCGCACTGTTGAGACCTGAGGGAGTAGCAAGGTATTTTAGTTTAGAAATTCTTAGAGATCTTCAGTATTTCTCATTCATATTTCTGAATGGACCACTCATGTCAGCAGAATAGATTTTCTTCATGCTGAGTGCCATGCATCCACCATCCAATGAAAAATGCCACTTTCCCAAACTTTACTATTCCTCCACATCCATCATCAATACATTAAAGGCTATGCTATTCCAGAAGATGGCTCCTCCACTGTCCTGTGCACCTGAAAGAGTGAATTTGCCATCACCCTCAAGTTCCCTTGTTGGCAAACTGAAACGTTCCATTCCTCCATCCTCCAGTGTCGTTATGGAATGTAATACTGGAATTCTGGCTCTGTCCTCAGGCATTTTTCCCATTTCTTTAGAATGAAAAAGAGAGCAAAGGTAATGAAATGATATAGAGGTGGAAATTTCTCCTCTTGGTTTGGAACAGCGTCTCCTCTTTGGCAACCTCACATATTAACAAGGTTGCTACATGAGCTACTTGGATGTATTTCCTTCAAGACAGATGAGTAACAAGTTCACTGCAGAAACCAGATACTTTTATGTTTCATGTTTTGTTGCAAGGAAGGACATTGAGTAAATGAAAGTCTTACTCAACTTACCTAAATATGGCAGGTCCCTGAAACACTTGTGGCATTGAATCCAGGTTTATGTGTGCTCTCTAAGTTGCTAACCATCATTATGTTCTCCAACTACATCCTCCTGGTTATAATGGGGACACATTCTAATCAGACAGGAAGTGGGCATCTGTTATTGTATTTACTGTATCCACCAGGATCTCCAGATGTCGCTCAGTAAACCAAGTGAATATCCAAGGTATCCTGGCTGCTGTCTTTTTCAGTCTTTTTAGATCCCAGGCCACATTTAGGTTTTGCATTGCATTGATTCACACAGAAAACAGGCAGGGCTGATGAGCAGATACAATAAATTGATATAAAGCCTCACCATTGGGCGAAAAAACACTTTGGCAGTTCAAAGAGAAGCAAGTTTGGGGATTGTGAAGACGGAATCATAGAATTTCTACAATGTGGAAGCAGGCCATTCAGCCTATCAGATTCACACCAACCCTCCAAAGAGCAGCCCACCTAGACGAACTTCCCCTATGCCTATAACCCTGCATTTCTCATGGTCAACCCAACTAGCCTGTACATCCCTGAACAATTTAGCATGGCCAATCCACCTAAATTGCATATCTTTGGACTGTGGGTGGAAACCAGAGCACCTGGAGGAAACCCACGCAGTCATGGGAAAAATGTGCAAACTCCACACAGACAATTGCCCAAGGCTAGAATTGAACTGGGGTCCCCAGCACAGAGGCAGCAGTGCTAACCACTCAGTCACCATGCTGCCCAAAGCAAGCGAGGACTCTGTATATTTACAAACCTTACAATGGCATTTTCTAGTCAGTCAGTATCTCCTGCTATGGCTCATCTGTCAAGGTCTCATAGTACTGATCTTCCCTTGATTCACTAGGAGTCTCACTTTTGTATGTGAAACAGGCTCCTGTCTGCCTGTAATGGGATCCTTGGCTGATTGGAAGATCAACAAATGTAGAATGGCATTTGAAAAGGTAATAATGAGAAAATAACTTTTAGCCAGTTAGCCAAATCAGTTTCATCTTTACTTCTCCAAAACACTATTCTTGCTGGGCAAATTTCAGGTGTTGGGTGTGTTAAAACTGACACCAATATTTAATTATTCAGTCCATTCTTGCATCTTCATTCACAGTTTATGAAATTAGTTGAGCTGCACATTGAATGTAACACCACGTGGCTCACAACCAGCTATCACCCTGGATATTAGACATTAAATAGTGAAAAACCTTTTAGGTTTCAAAGAAATTATAGTTCTTCTTTACTTTGGATCATATTCTAAAACCTGAATTCTTGAACACCAAATGATAAAATAAGTAATTTATGAAATCGGATGGGAAGAAAAAAAGGAATTACATCATCTTTACTTTTTTTTTGTTTACCCAGAAGTTCTTTCAGATTGTCAGCTACATGCTTGAAGCAGAGAACAGGGCAAAATGGGATGATGCACTTCAGGTAAGTGACTCCCTTCTATGCAACAGTAAGTGCTTGAGGTTTGTTCATAACCTCCTGCTGACTACAATCAACTTGCTATTGTTTACAGTGAAATGGAGGTCAAACATTGTCAAGATCAGCTCAACAATACTGGAAACCTCTATATCAAATGATAAGTTTATATCATGTTGTATCTGTGAACTGTACAAGTTTTTGCTGAAATATCTATTAGAACCCTCCAACAACTTACCGACAACCAATGACCGTTTCTTTGAATCCTCAACATCAACTTCCTTGTATGTAAGATCAGACTCTCTCCTGTTGGCTTCTTAGGTGTTTCCATTGGGTAGTGGGGTCCATGAGTTAAAAAGATCTGAGGCCACATTCTGACACTGTCTGGTGATTGAAATCAAGGTTTTCTAGCCTCCTTTATAATATTAGGCATGTGTGATTCTGCTCTCCATTTCCTTCAGCTTTGTTTTTTGATGATAGGGTAGGTCTGACCAAAATGAATCTGACACGCTCTGACTTGAGTTGGATTTGTGCTGTTAACTTCATTATCATTATTCTGCAAACAATGGAGATGCTGAAAATCAAGTTTACTATAGTTCCTAAGTCTCTTTCCACTTCCGCAGCTATTATCACACTAATTATGAAAAATCTATGTTGATTTTGTTTTGCTACAGCTTCATTAAATGTGAGCCAATTCTCAACGTATTAATATGAAAACTTGTCAAATTTCATTTGAAAATTGAGATACTCAATGTTGTAAAAAGATGGAACTTGAAATTATATAGCCCCTTCAAGTTTTCATGCTATCACAAAAAACTTCAGCCAATGAAATATTTAGATGTGCAGTTGTTGTTCTGAGAAATTAAATTGGATAAATGTAGGCCAGGAAACCATGTCTGTTCTTGTTCAAATAAGCCATTGGGATCCTTTACATCCATCCAAGGGAGCAGATAGGATTTCACTCCAACGTAACAACTAAAACAGCATCTTAAGTATTTCCCAATTCCTTAATTTTGCACTTAAGCATTGTGTGCTGGGTTATGAGCTGAAGTCTGGAAGTGAACATTGATTGCAATGGCCTTATACTTTGAAATGAGAGTACAACCACTGAGATTAGAAAATTCTTGAATGGTATGTGGAGCATCACTGGCAAGACCAGCATTTATTGCTCATCCTTAGATACCCTTGAACCAACTGGCTCTTTAGCACGTTTCATAGGGCAATTATGAGTGAGCCAGATAGCTATGTTCTGGAGTCACATGTAGATCAGACCAGCTAAGAATGGCAGATTTCCTCCTCCAAAAAGACATTACTGAGCCACACCTCCCCCCTCAGTTATCAGTGGTTGTATTAGGGTAGCCTTTAATCCATATTTTATTGAAGTCAAATTTCACCATTTGCTGCTATGGTGGAATTCAAATCCATGTACCCAGAACATAGAACATAGAAGAATACAGCGCAGTACAGGCCCTTCGGTCCTCGATGTTGCGCCGATCCAAGCCCACCTAATCTACACTAGCCCACTATCCTCCATATGCCTATCCAATGCCCGCTTAAATGCCCATAATGAGGGAGAGTCCACCACTGCTACTGGCAGGGCATTCCATGAACTCACGACTTGCTGAGTAAAGAACCTACCCCTAACATCTGTCCTATACCTACCACCCCTTAATTTAAAGCTATGCCCCCATTAGCATTGATCTCTGGATTACTAGTCCAGTGACAATATAACTACACCACCACCTCATTATTATATTAAAGTTAACTCAGGTTGTCAATACCTCAAATAAAAAAATGAATAAGAACGGTTAGATAGAATCCTCCTTTCATAAAATACTATTGCAAGTTGGTTTGATTGTGCTCTGAGTAAGAAGAATGGAAATTCAGTCTCCATGCTGTAGTATGTGGGGTTAATAGCTATATGCTGAAAAATGTGTTGCTGGAAAAGTGCAGCAGGTCAGGCAGCATCCAAGGAGCAGGAGAATTGACGTTTTGGGCATAAGCCCTTCTTCAGGAATGAGGAAGGTGTGCCAAGCAGGCTAAGATAAAAGGTAGGGAGGAGGGACTTGGGGTGGGGCGTTGGGAATGCGATAGGTGGAAAGAGGTTAAGGTGAGGGTGATAGGCCGGAGAGGGGGTGGGGGCGGAGAGGTCGGGAAGAAGATTGCAGGTCAAGAAGGCGGTGCTGAGTCTGAGGGCTGGGACTGAGAAAAGGTGGGGGGAGGGGAAATGAGTAAGCTGGAGAATTCTGCATTCATCCCTTGTGGTTGGAGGGTTCCGAGGCGGAAGATGAGGCGCTCTTCCTCCAGGCGTTGTGTTGCCATAGTCTGATGATGGAGGAGGCCAAGGACCTGCATGTCCTTGGCAGAGTGGGAGGGGGAGTTGAAGTGTTCAGCCACGGGGTGGTTGGGTTGGTTGGTGTGGGTGTCCCAGAGGTGTTCTCTGAAGCGTTCTGCAAGTAGGCGGCCTGTCTCCCCAATGTAGAGGAGGCCACATCAGGTGCAGCGGATGCAGTAAATGATGTGTGTGAGGTGCAGGTGAATTTGTGGTGGATATGGAAGGATCCCTTGGGGCCTTGGAGGGAAGTGAGGGGTGAGGTGTGGGCGCAAGTTTTGCATTTCTTGCAGTTGCAGGTGAAGATGCCGGGTGTGGAGGTTGGGTTGGTGGGGGGGGGGGGGTGTGGACCTGACGAGGGAGTCACGGAGGGAGTGGTCTTTCCAGAACGCTGATAGGGGAGGGGAGGGAAATATATCCTTGGTGGTGGGGTGTGTTTGGAGGTTGTGGAAATGACGAAGGATGATACGATGTATCTGGAGGTTGGTGGGGTGGTAGGTGAGGACCAGTGGGGTTCTGTCCTGGTGGCGATTGGAGGGGCAGGGTTCAAGGGTGGAGGAGCGGGAAGTGGAGGAGATGCGGTGGAGAGCATCGTCAACCATGTCTGAGGGGAAATTGCGGTCTTTGAAGAAGGAGGCCATCTGGGTTGTTCGGTATTGGAATTGGTCCTCCTGGGAGCAGATGTGGCAGAGGCGAAGGAATTGGGAACACCTCTGGGACACCCGCACCAACCAACCCAACCGCCCCGTGGCTGAACACTTCAACTCCCCCTCCCACTCCGCCAAGGACATGCAGGTCCTTGACCTCTATCGCCAGACCATTGCAACATGGCGTCTGGAGGAAGAGCGCCTCATCTTCCACCTAGGAACCCTCCAACCACAAGGGATGAATGCAGATTTCTCCAGCTTCCTCATTTCCCCTCCCCCCACCTTATCTCAGTCCCAACCCTCGGACTCAGCACCGCCTTCTTGACCTGCAATCTTTTTCCCGACCTCTCCGCCCCCACCCCCTCTCCGGCCTATCACCCTCACCTTAACCTCCTTCCACCTATTGCATTTCCAACGCCCCTCTCCCAAGTCCCTCCTCCCTACATTTTATCTTAGCCTGCTTGGCACACCTTCCTCATTCCTGAAGAAGGGCTTATGCCTGAAACGTCGATTCTCCTGCTCCTTGGATGCTGCCTGACCTGCTGCACTTTTCCAGCAACACATTTTTCAGCTCTGATCTCCAGCAACTGCAGTCCTCACTTTCTCCTAGTTAATAGCTATATGTTAATAACTAGTCAAATAACTCCATAGAGGGCAGTATCCCGTTACCAATAACCTATTATTTACACGTGCACAGTACTTGGACTCTGACCAGCTAGCTTAGAGCCTGTGCCTAGAATGAGGAGAATCCCTGAGACTTCCATTTTTTATCATTTTTTAAGCAGAACGAAAAGCCAGAAAACAAGCAATCACAATAAACAATAAAGAAAAAGAAAAATTTAAAATAAACTCCTCCTCAGTAGGAAGATGCCAACAGCAGTGAATAAGACACACTGACTATGTGGTTGCAGGCTGTTCAGAGGTCAGCCTCCTCTCCTCCTTAACACAGAAATGTAAAGAGTCCTTCATTCACTGATCCAGTTCCCGCAGAGCCAGCTCTCAGTGAACAGGATGTCTGAGCTTCCTGTTTATTTTTTTCCTTTTTTTATCTCTTTTTCCCCGCATGACCGCCTAACTGCAGTAGTGCTTATTTTCCCCAGCACCCATGTTGTGTGTGTGCAGGTGTGAGACACAGTGAGAGACACAAGGTGCACGAATCTTTATTCAATTTCCACCACCAGGAAGATAGGAAAACACCCGAGTGGCCAGTGACAAGCACTGCCCTTCACAAAAGGCAATACTGTGTGATCAAACATTGAAGGGGAGGGCAGGGATTAAATCAAAATAGAGTTGGAGGGGGGAAAAAGACTCCTGTTAATTTTTTTTATTTTTTTCTCTTTTCTAACCCCCACACTACCACCTAAGTGCGGTAGTGCTTATTTTTTTCCCCAGCACCCATGGTGTGTGTGTGCAGGTGTGAGACACAGTGAAAGACACAAAGTGCACGAATCTTTATTCAAATTCCACCACCAGGAAGATAGGAAGATATTCCATGATTATTTTTTTTTTCCTCGAATCTTTATTCAAATTCCACCACCAGGAAGATAGGAAAACACCCTGGTGGCTAGTGACAAACACTGCCCTTCACATCAAAGGACAGTGCTGTGTGATCAAAACAGTGAGGGGGAGACTCCTGTTAATATCTGTCAGCCAGGACTCCCTGATTGGCTTAAGTTGACAGTCCCAATGAGATCCATCTGGACAACCTCGATTCAATCACTATAGCTAAAGTGCGTTATCAGTGACAGAGATTATGTCAGATCACATGAGCCTGTTGTAAGATGGTCCTACTGAAATCCAGCTTAAACTTGCATTGGTATAAAGTGTGAACAGTGAATAAATGTTCATCATTTTGGACTAGTATGAAGTCCAGTTACTGTGGAAAAGGACAAAGAAGATATAGAATGTGGGGAAATAGATGGTGGCATCTTGAAAAATGTCCAAATTGCAGAGGAGAAAATGCTGGATGTCTTGAAACACATAAAAGTGGATAAATCCCCAGGACCTGATCAGGTGTACCCCAGAACTCTGTGGGAAGCTAGAGAAGTAATTGCTGGGCCCCTTGCTGAGATACTTGTAACATTGATGGTCACAGGTGAGATACTGGAAGACTAGAGGTTGGCTAATGTGGCGCCATTGTTTAAGAAGGGTGGTAAGGAGAAGCCAGTGAGCCTGACGCCGATGGTGGGCAAGTTGTGGGAGGGACTCCTCATGTATTTGGAAAGGCAGGGACTGATTAGGGATAGTCAACATGGCTTTGTGCATGGGAAATCATTTCTCACAAACTTGATTGTGTTTTTTGAAGAAGTAACAAGGAGGATTGATGAGGGCAGAGTGGTGGACTTAATCTATATGGATTTCAGTCAGGCGTTCGACAAGGTTCCCCATGGGAGACTGGTTTGCAAAGTTAGATCTCATGGAATATAGGGAGAACTAGCCATTTGGATACAGAACTGGCTCAAAGGGTGGTGGTAGAGGGTTGTTTTTCAGACTGGAGGCCTGTGCCCAGTGGAGTGCCACAAGGATCGGTGCTGGGTCCACTACTTTTCGTCATTTATATTAATGATTTGGATGTGATCATGAGACGTATAGTCAGTAAGTTTGCAGATGATATCAAAATTGGAGGTGTAGTGGACAGCGAAGAAGGTTACCTCAGATTACAATTGGATCTTGATCAGATGGGCCAATGGGCTGAGAAGTGGCAGATGGAGTTTAATTTAGATAAATGCAATGTGCTGCATTTTGGGAAAGCAAATCTTAGCAGGACTTGTACACTATAGAGAGAGGTTGAATAGACATGGACAAGTTGGACCGAAGCATCTGTTTCCATGCTGTACATCTCTATGACTCTCTGACTCTATCTGTCTAAGGCTCCCAAAACTGCTTATGATATTTATAAATGTGCCATGTATTTGAGCCCATACTCAAGTCTTTACACTTCACTGCAATACTGAAGCAGTATTGCCAGAGATACTAAGGAATGTTTTAGCTAACAAAACTAAGTTGTGGTCAGTTAAAGTCATCAAATCCTTTAGCACGGAGACAGGCCCTTTGGCCCAAACATGTCTGTGCTGACCAAAATTTCCATCCATTCTAACCCCATTTCCCTGCATTTGACCCATATCCGTCTCAACCTTTCCTATCCATGTGTCTGTCCAAATACCTTTTAAATTATGTTATTGTTAGCGTGGAGACTGAATTCCCATTCTTTGACTCAGAGCAGAATCAAACCGACTCACAATATTACTTTATGAGAGGAGGATTCCATCTAACTGTAGCTATTAATTTGTTATTTGAGGTAATGGCAAATTTAGTGGAAAGGCAACCTGTGCAGAGAATGTGGAGGATCTGCAGACAGATTTTGATAGGTGAAGTGAGTGGTCAAGGGTCTGATAAATGGAGTACAATGTTGGTAAATGTGAGGTTATCCATTTTGGAAGTAAAAATAGTAGGTCAGCGTATTATTTAAATGGTGAAAGATTGCAGCATGCTGTTGTGCAGAGGGACTTAAGACTGCTTGTACATGAATCGCTGAAAGTTGAGTTGCAGGTGCAATAGGTAATCAGGAAGGCAAATTGAGTATTGACTTCCAATACTAAAGGGATTGAATTTAAGAGCAGGGACTTTCTGTTGCAATTGTACAAGGTGTTGGTGAGGCTGCGTGCAGTTCTGATCTCCTTACATAAGGAAGGATATACGGACTTTGGAGGCAGTGCAGAAGAGGTTCACCAGGTTGATTGTGGAGTTGAGGGGGTTACCTTATGAGGAGAGGTTGAGCCACCAGGGACTGTACTCACTGGAATTTAGAGGAATGTGAAGGGATCTTACAGAAACATATAAAATTATGAAATGGATGGATAAGGTACAGGCAGGCAAGTTGTTTTTGCTGGTGGGTGAGACCAGAACGAGAGGACATGGCCTCAAGAATAGGGAGAGTAGATTTAGGACAAAGAGGAGGAGGAGGAACTGTGTTTCCCAGAGAGTAGTGAATCTATGGAATTCTCTGCCCAAGAAAGCAGTAGATGCATCTTCATTAAATATATTCAAGACACTGTTGGATGGGTTTTTGCATGGTGGAGGAATTAAGGGTTATGGGGATAATGCAGGTAGGAGGAGCTGCAACAATGGATAGATCAGACATGATCTTAAAGAATGGCAGTGCAAGATCGACAGGCCAAATGGCCTACTCCTGCTTCTATTACTATGAAATGTGTCCACCTTAACTACTTCTGCTGGCAGCTCATCACATGTGCGTACCACCGTCTGTGTTAAAAATTTGTCCCTCAGGTTCCCTTTTATTCTTTCCCCTCTAACCTTAAACTGATACCCTATAGTCCTCTGTTCTCCAACTCTGGGAAAAAGACTGAGTGCATTCACCCTATCCAGGCCTCATATGATCTTATACACTTCTAAAGATCCATGCTCAGTCTCCCATGCTCCAAAGTAAAATGTCCTAGCTTGTCCGACATCTCCCTATAAATCAGACCATTGAATCCTGGCAACATGCTTGTAAATTTCTTCTGCACTCTTTCCAAGTTAATAACATCCTTTGTATAGCAAATTGACCAAAACTGAACACAGTACTCCAAGTGAGGCCTTACTAATGTCCTGTACATCTGCAACATAACTTCCCAATTTCTATACTCAATGCCCTGACTGACAAAGTTAAAAATCACACAACACCAGGTTATAGTCCAACATGTTTATTTGGAAGTACAATCTTTTGGAGCGCTGCTGGTGTCCACCCCAGTCCAACAGCAGCATCTCCACATCATGGCTGATTGATGAAGGCCAATATGCAAAATCAGCCTTCACTACCCTGCCCTCCTGTGACTTCATTTTCAGAGAACTGTGTGCCTGAACTCCAAGGTCCCTCCGTTCCACTATATTCCTTTGGGCCCTACCATTCGCCATGAAGCACCTACCTTGATTTGACTTTCCAAAATGCAAGACCTCATACTTATCTATATTAAACTTCTTTTGCCATTTCTCAGCCCACTTCCCCAGCTGATCAAGGTCCTGCTGCAATTTCTGGTAACCTTCCTCACTGTCCATAATACCGCCTATTTTAGTGTCATCTGCAAACATACTAATCATGCCTTGTACATTCTCATCCAAATCATTGATATAGATAACAAACAGCAATGGACCCAGCACCAACCCCTGAGGCACTCCACTAGTCACAGTTGGGTAGTAAAATTAAATAAAGTTGATTTGAGTAATTAAAGTTAATTTTTAGTGAAGTACAGCTGCACCCAATTCCAGGTGACATTAAATTTATTTCAACTTATTCTTGAATTAAACAGTCCCAGAATAGGATAGGATCTATAATCTATATACCATTTGATTTCAGGAGGAGGCCATTCAGCCCATCGTGTCTGCAGTGGCACTCTGAACCAACTCGTACCTTTTCCACACAAATCTATACAATGTTTCTATTTAAATAATTATTCAATATTCTCACAAATAACTCAATTAAATCTGTTTCCACTACATTTCCAAGCAATGAATTCCATACCTGAGCCACTCACTGTAGGAAGAGCAAAAGTTTTTTTCTAACCCCACATTTCCTTCTTTTGCAACACTTTAAAACTACCCTCTGTTTTGTGATGCTCTTATGAGCAAGAAAAATTTCTCCCTATCTACTCAGTCCAGATGTCTCATGATTTTGAAAACTCGTATCAAATCCCTCCTCAGCCTTCTCCTCTCCAAGGAAAGCAGTCCTCCTTCTCCATTCTGTTCTCAAAACTAACATTTTACCTCTCAAAAACACTGTATTAAACCTCTTCTATATTCCTTCCAGTGCATTCTCATATTTCCTAGAGTGTGGCATCCTTAAATGTACAAAATATTTAGCTGTAGTCTAACCAGTGTCATTTTTGAGTTCAGAATTCTATGCCCCTAATAATGAAGTCTAGAATAGTGTATGTTTTTAACAAATCTCTGTACCTGTCCTAAGTTATAATAACTTAGGTACATATACACCAAGATCTTTCTGCTTCTGTGCATCCTTTAGCACAGTATTCTTTATTTTGTACATTCTCTTCACATTCTTTGTACCAAAATGTATCACTTCACACTTCTCCGTATTTACCTGTTTCCCACTCCACCAACTTGTCACTGTCCTTTTGACATTCTAAACTGGACGTGTAGATGAAGATATTGAGGAAGATCATGGGCGTAGACTGCTGAAGCCATGGCCGCTAATAATGGGATATAGGAAATCTAGGTTATCAAGAAGTCAGAATTAGAGGATTACAGAGTTCTGTGAGGTCCGTAGGCCTGGAAGAGTTTACAGAGATAAGGAGAGGGAAGATTATGGAGTGATTTGAACGTAAGGTGAGAAATTTAAATTTTAGTATTTATGAAATCAGTAGCTTCGGCATAAAACTTCTGAATTACCATGGAGTTGTATCCAATTCCAGAATGGGAAGCAACACTTACCTAAATTTTATGTTCTTCATGAAATACATAATGCACTAACAGTAATTAATTTACTTAAATATTTGACCTAAATTTTGCATTTCAAATCAAGTTCTAGTCCAGGATTACAAGTGCTTACACTTCCAAACTCCATGAATAATTAATTATGCTAGATTGACTGTTGTAATTGAAATAATAAGATTTTCTCAGGGATTAATCATGGTATTACTGTTAATACGGTCATGTTGATTCATTTCACAAAGGTTGCACCTGGATCGATCTACTTGATGCGGGTAGTTGAAGATTTTATCCACATTGTGGGTCATGGGTTAAAGGTGTTTCAGAGTGCCCTTATTGTGACAGATAACCTTGGTAAGTTCAGAAAATACAAGTGATTTGTTTGTTCTGAGGTATTGAAATTAATTGGAAAATCAATGTAACTTTTGGGCTAATGTGATTTTCTAGGGAAAATGGGTATTCTCCAATAACTCTTGGCTGAAGTTGTGACACTCCCACATACTGATCAATTTACAAACCAGTAATTGTCTTGGAATGAGATTGGACGAATCCACATTCTAATCAGTTCACCCACTAATACTGATCTTGAATTGAGATTGCACTGAAGTTATGTCAACATTATTCCATGTCCAAACCAGCACCACTTCAGCTCTCTGTCTTTCCCCTTTCCCACACAATTAAAGTTACAATTTCAAGTGACAGCCATGAGCAAGCAAAACCCATTTCATTAAGTGATTGGGGCAGCATTTCACTAATGACGCGTGCAGTCAACTGATAATGCGAAAGATTAAGGTAGGCTATAAAAGAGACCTCTGGTTAAACACGGAGACGATACATCATGGAGCTGAATTTTCCGTTCCCATCGCCTATGTCGTGTCAACTTTTCTCACATGATTACCTGCTCTTCAGCTTATTAATTAATTATACAATCAACTTCTACAGCATCATATCATGCAATCATATGACAAGCCAGGTGGAAGTGCTTGCTACTGCCGGGACTTTGTTGTGTTCATGGTCTCTGATGCTATACTTAAACAGCAGCTCTGCAATACTTAAGATGCTGCAAACCAGGAACGCACCATCACACTCTGCTGTTCCACACTGTAATTGAGAAAATGGTTCAAAAAGAGTTGCTGGCATCCTGTTTCCTGACAAGTACTTGGAGTTCCTGGTGGAAGAGGAGTGATCTTTCGTCCAGACTGGCAAAGGAGGCCATGCCATCAGAGCCTGGATGAAAATAGATACCTGGGTCAGGGCTGTCTCCAAGGTGAAAATATTCTGCAATCCCGTAAGAAGGTTAATTACCTCTGCACTCTGCAAGGGTTCATGCTGCAGTTTGCCACTCCATTTTCACAGCACCACTGCACTCACTCCATCTCAGCCACTGATTAACTAGCTTCAAACACTTCTCAGTTGTATCAAACCTGCTAAATAAATCTTAAAGGAACAAAACCAGATGAAGCACCAGCATTGATCTAAACATAGGAAACATCAAAGGCAAATTAAGCCCTGTTGATGCTGAAGTGTCTTCCTTGCCAACATCCAGGTGATCATGCCAAAATTGGGAGGGCTGTCTCATAGATTAATCAAGTAACAACCTGACATAGTGAGAGGTGGCACAATATCTCAGCGGTTAGCACTACTGCCTCGCAGTGCCATGGACCCAGGTTCGTTACATCCTTAGGCCACTGTCTGTGTGGAGTTTGCACATTCTCCCCGTGTCTGCTTGTCTGCTCCGGTTTCCTCCCACAGTCCAAAGAATTGCAGGTTAGGTGGACTGGCCATGCTAAAGTACCCCATAGTGTCCAGGGATGTGAAGGCCAGGGGAGTTAACCATGGCAAATGCAGGGTTAGAGGGGTGCGAAAGTGGGTCTGGGTGGGATGCTCCTTGGAGTGTCGGTGTGGACCCGATGGGATGAATGGCCTGCTTCCATACTGTAAGGATTCTGACAGTCATACTCACAGAATCATACTTTACAGATCAGGTCACCTTTGATCACCCAATGACAGGATAGGCAGAACAGAGGTGGTAACACCATGATATACTGTCAGGAGCAAGTTGTTTCCTCAACATTGATTACATCCTGATTGAAGTTTCATTGCATCAAGTCAAAAATAGGTAACAAAACTGCTCCTGATTACCATTTACTGCCCCTACCTTGACTGATGGATCAGATAGTCTCCTAGTGACACCATATCCACAAGTGTCCATCCACTACCAATGCTCAGTAGCAGCAGTGTGTAACATCTACAAAATGCACTGCAGAAATTCACCAGGCGTCCTTAAGATAGCACTTTCCACATTGATGACTACTTCTATCCAGAAGGGCAGCAGATTCACGGGAACAGTACCACCTGCAAGATTCCCTCCGAGCCGCTTACCATCCTGACTTGAAAATGTTTCACCCATCCTTAAGTGTCAGTGGGTCAAAATCCCAGAACTTCTTCCAGAACAACATTGTGGCATTTCCAGCAACCTTCATCCAGAAGTGCTGAGTGGTTGATCCATCTTAGCCTCCTCTGAGGATCCAAATCCAGTCTTAAACCAATTCAATTCATTCCACAAGATATCAAGAAATGGTTGAAAGCACTGGATACTGCAAAGTTGAGGGGTTCTTGACAATATTCCACCAATAGTATTCCAGGACTTGTCAAGTTTTTACTCACCAATCAATCTCAATACAACATTGGCATATAACCAGGAATGAAGAACTTGTACAGAAAAGTCCTGTACACAAAAAAAAGGATGAATGCAACCAACCAGTTAGTGCTTCATTAGTTCACCCATGATCAACAGTGAAGCCATAAGCAGTGCTATCAAGCAGCACTTCCTTCACAATAATGTTTTCACTGCCTCTCATTTGTGACCCTCCAAGGCCCTTAGCTTCTGATCTCATCATAGCCTTGGTTCAAACATGGGCAAAAGAACTGAAATCCAGAAAGGTGGTGAAGGTGACTGTCTTTCACATCAAAAGTAGTATCAGAATGCCCTTGCAAAGCTAGTCAATTGGAATAAGAGAAAAACATTGCTGGTGGATTTTTTACTGAACACAAGCAAAGATGACAGGATGTTGGAGGTCAATCATCACAATTCCAGGACATCTCTACCAGAATTTCTCAGGGTAGGGTCTGAGGCCCAATCATCTTTATCATTGACCTTTGCTCTGTTATACGGTCATAAGTGGGATGATCTCTGATATTTGTACAATGTTCAGAACCATCTTGGTTCCTTGGATAATGAAATAGACTTTGTCCAAATGCAGCAAGACCTGGACACTATCCAAGCTTGGCCTAACAGTGGCATATAACACTAATATCACACAAGTACCAAGCATTGACAATTTGCAACAAGAGAGAGTCTGTCCATTGCCTCTTAAATTCATTGGCATTGCATCAGCCAGTATCAGCATTTTGACCAGAAACTGAATTTGGTGAGCCATACAAATACTCTGGCTGCAAGACCAGTTTAGAGGTTAGAAATTCTGTGATGAGTAACTCTTCTCCTCATTCTCCATAGCCTGTCCAACATCTACAAGGCACAATTCAGGACTGTGATGGAATATACCTCACTTGAATGAGTGCAACTCCAAGAATACTTGAGAGGCTTGACATCATCCCAGACAAAAATAGCCACTTGATTGGCACCACATCCACAAACCCTCCATCACCAATGCATAGTACTATCTACAAGATGCAGTGCAGAAACTTACTAAGACTTCTTTAGATGGCATCTTCCAAGCATATGACTACTATAATCTAGAAAGAAAAAGTCAACAGATACATGGGATCATGACCACCTATGTGTTCCTTTCCAAGTCACTTGCCATCCTGACTCGGAAATATAATACTGTTCTTTCACCTTAACTGAGTTAAAATCTTGGAACAACCCTCTCTAACAGCACTATGTGTACTGCACCAAATGGACTGCAGCAGTTCAAGAAGGAACCTTACCACCATCTTCTCAGGTGTAAGTAGAACAATAAATGGCCAGCAAGTGAATTCCACTTCCTATGAATACTCTAGTTATATTTTCCAGTGCTGGGGAAAATAGTCCACATATCCTGAATCATTGTGATATTGTTTCCTGATAGTCAACTGGTCCCCTTTCCACACAAATATATTTGGATTGATTACCCAAAATGCAACATGGCCACCCTGCATTCTCAGACATGGCCAGTGACCATTATTGCACAGGTCGGAGAAAATGACAATGCACATGCCAATGATGTTACTGTGGCAATGAGGTGGAGGCAGAGGCCTGCATGGGAGTAGGACGAAGGAGATGGAGTGTTCTGTACCTGGAAATGAAGAGGAATGAGACTGAGAACAGGTAAGGGGTGAGGGAAGTCAGGAGTTGGAGTGTCTGCCTCACCAACCATTGCCTGACCCTTTCCAAATATCATTGCATTGCTATTTGTGTCAGGGAACATCCGCCGTATTACGTTCTTTGTTAGGTGGCATTCACAATAAACAGCTTAATACTTCCCACACCATTACCGCTTAGCATGCATACTAACCTTGTATATGTCATTTTATCAAATGCTTTTGGAAGTCTAAAAACAGGTAGTTCTTTTTAGCGCAGTGGTTATGTTGTGCAAACCTGTGTTATAGAAAAATAGTGCTTTAAATACAGCGCTTAAACTGTTGGCGATGTAATCACATTACAGCCAATACACATTTTAAAAGTTTGCAATTTAGAAATAATATCCTCAATTTGTCAATCGCTTATAAAGGGCTTATGCAGAAACATCAACTCTCCTGCTCCTCAGGGGCTGCCTGACCTGCTGTGCTTTCTCCAACGTCAATTTTCGGCTCTGACGCTCCAGCATCTGCAGTCCTCACTCTCTCCTGTATAATGCTCTGGTCAGACTGCATTTGAAATATTGTGAGCAGTTTTGAGCCCCATCTTAGAAAGGATGTGCTGGGGTGCCCAGAGGAGGTTCACAAGCATGATCCTGGGAAATAAGGACTAGTCATATGAGGACCAGTTGAGGACGCTGGGTTTGTACATACTGATATTTAGAAAGGGGAAATCTGATTGAAATTTACTGAGGGGCCTGGGAAGAGTGGATGAGGAGAAGATGTCTCCACTAGTAGAAGAGACTAGAATTCAAGGGCACAGTTTCAGATTGAAGGGATGACAGTTAGAACTGGGATGAGTAGGAATTTCTTCAGCCAGAGGGTGGTGAACATGTCAAATTAATTGTTGCAGAAGGCTGTGGTGGTCAAGTCATTGAATGTTTTTAGGACAGAGATAGATAGGTTCCTGATCTGTCTGGGAGGTAAGGTCGATTGTACCCTGAAGGTAGCTGCACAGGTAGATATATCTGAGTGGTCAATAGACATATGGTATGCTTGCCTTCATCGGATGGGGTATTGAGTATAAGAGCTGGCAGGTCATGTTAAAATTGTACAAGACATTGGTTTGGCTGCGTTTAGAATACTGTGTTCAGTTCTAGTCGCCACATTACCAAAAGGATGTAGATGCTTTGGAGAGGGTGCAGAGAAGCTTTACGAGGATATTGCCTGATATGGGAGGTACTAGCTACGATGAGAGTTTGAGTAGGTTAGATTTGTGTTCGTTAGGAAAAAGGAGATGGGGTTGGGGGGGGAACCTGTTTGAGGTCTACAAAATCTTGAAATGTATAGACAGGATAGATAGTGATAAGCTTTTTCCCAGGGTGAGGGATTCAATCATCAGAGGTCACGCATTCAAGATGAGAGGTGAAAACTTTAAGCGGGATATACGCAGCAAGTACTTTACACAGAGGGTGGTAGGTGCCTGTAATGCGTTGCCAGCAGATGTAGTAAAGGCAGGCACAGTAGATTCATTTAAGGTGTGTCTGGATAGATACATGTGTAGGTGGGGAGCAGAGGGATACAGATGCTTAGGAATTTGGGTGATAGGTTTAGACAGTGGATTTAGGTCGGCTCAGGCTTTGAGGGCTGAAGAGCCTGCTCCTGAGCTGTAAATTTTCTTTGTTCCTTGTTCTTTGATCTGTAAGGGGTCAAGGGTTGTGAGGAGAAAGCAGGAGAATGGAGTTGAGAAACGTATCAGCCATGATCAACTTGGAGAGCAGATTTGATGGGTCATATGACCTAATTCTGCTTCTGTTTCTTATAGTCTAATGAGATAAGCAAATGTGGCATGAATCAGGAATCAAACTTGGGCTTCATTGTTTTGTTATGGTTACAGTCTAAGCCACTAGAAGGTATGCCAGGCACTTATTGATTGGTAATATTGTACTACAATGGAAAATAATATGATAAGACCAAGTGTGATTGAAGCAATAACTTTATCCTCATCTTTTCAGTGACTAGTATACAACGAGAGCCTGTATCTGCTGTGTCAACTGATATCAGCTTCCCAATGAAAGGCAGAAGAGGAATGAAAGATTGGGCAAAAAATTCAGAAGACAAACTTTATATTCCAAAAGAGGTGTTCACACGTTCTTCCTCAGGTATCTGCAATTAACATTTTATGAACAAATATAACTGTATTGCCACATTTGATGAGTTTATCCTTATCCCTGTTTCTCAGAACTTCATAAGAACCTGAATCTTCTGAAACATTTTATCCTTTTGTTGAGTAGTCTATTTGATTAAAGATCTTCTCCATTAACCTGTAGAGAAGCCTTCAGAGGCATTGGCCAATGATATATCTTATTTTAGAATTTGGTGAAATGTATCTCCTATGTGTACTTTTTTTTTTGCAAAGTTCCTTGTATGGCACATACCTCTGTTATAGCTTGTGAATGTAAGCAGAATATAGTTCCTGACATAAATTATTTCAAATCAACTCTCAGTCAGAATAGATTATCCCATCATTAATTTATTTGCATTTGTGAGATTTGCTATCTGCACATTGGTTCCCAACTTCTGTGTAACAACTGCAGATGTTGGAAAGATGCATGAAAAAAGGTGTAAATAAAGGAATATAGATGTTACCCTGATGAAGACTAACAGCTTCTAAAATGTATTTGAATTTCCAGTGATTGGTTGAATCAGTCACTGGTTGATTGATTTTAAATTTTAAAACTTTTTTTTTGTCATAAATTAATGAAAAGCAACACTTTACACAATGTTTAGTAGGAAACTAAAAAAAAACAGAAAAAATCTCTCATTTAACTTGACCAAAAATCCCCCTCATATTCTAATTCCCTCTGCCCTTTTAAGAGACACTTATTTTTAAATTTGTTACAGAGAGTGGGCCTTACTTACTAGGCCAGTTTTTATTATCCAGAGATAATTGATCATGAGCAGCTGGTGATAAACTGCTTTCTTGAACCATTATATTCCTACAGTGTCGATGCAACCAGAATACAGTTCGGAAGGAAAGTCCAGGATTTTGATCCAGTGGCAGCAAATGGATAATGATATAGTCCCAGATCAGAATGGGGAGTGGTTTATAGGGGAACTTGCAGATAATGATTTTCCTATGTATTTTCTGCCTTTGTTTTATTGGTGGTAGGGTCGTAAGTTCAGAAGGTATTGTTGAAGGAGGCTTAGCAAGTTTCAGCAGTCCATCCTGTAGATGGTATATATTGCTGCTATAATACACTGGTCACAAAAGGAGTAATTGTTGAAGGTGGTGGAAGCATTCCATAACTAAAAATGTTTAGGCCTTTTAGGTAGAAACGCTAATTAGCTATCCCCTGGATCCCCAATTCCATTGTATCTTGGAATTAAATATACTGCTTAAAGTATAATTATTTATAAAACTTGATATTCTTAGAATGTAAATTTGTTACATTTCCTAGCTACGTTCCTGGGAGACAGTGCTCATTTTAATTCTAGAATGGTGAGATTCTCATGGATCTGACTCCACCAACCCTACAAAGAGAATGCAGGCTTCCAGATGTGGAGAGGGACTGCATGGAAGGCCGAACTTAGTGATCTGGCATTATGTTCAAGTTTTTATTTAATTAAAACATTGAACAGCCCTTGTGTCCTCTCCTTTCGTCATCCTTCACCCCCCTCTCACACTTCCAATATCCCCTCCATGCCAATAAAGGCAACCACCTGCCCACTCTACTCATTCTCATAATCATGCTGAAATGAAACAAGCATATTGTCCCTTGCAAAATTATTTTTAAAACACAGTAATTGATGAAAGACAGCACATTTAATTAATTTGAATTAAATTCTCAAGATTTCAGACATTTCACTTAAATATTTAATTTCTTATTAAACAAAAATGTATGCACTATCAAAGAGTCACACATCAAAATGGTAACTCTGTTTCTTTATTCCCAAATGCTGCGAGAGCTGCTGAGTTTCTCCAGCATTTTCTGTTTTTGATGAGATTCCCTACATTTTGTTTCACATTTCCAGCATCTGCAGTATTTTGCTTTCACAAGTTTTGAGAAGATTTGTAGCTCAGGTTGAGGTTTTGGATGTAGGTTTGCTCACTGAGCTGGAAGGTTCATTTCCAGACATTTTGTCACCATACTAGGTAACATATTCAGTGGGCCTCCAGGCAAAGCACTGCTGCTGATTCCTGCTTTCTATTTATATGTTTGGGTTTCTTTGGGTTGGTAATGTCATTTATTTGGGTTTCTTTAGGTTGGTAATGTCAAGGCATGATGAAATGACATTACCAACCCAAAGAAACCCAAACATATAAATAGAAAGCAGGAATCAGCAGCAGGGCTTTGCCTGGAGGCCTACGGAAGATGTTACCTAGTAGGGTGATGAAACGTCTGTAAATAAGCCTTCCAGCTCAGTGAGCAAATCTACATCTATTTTGCTTTCACTTTTATTCTATAAACACTTGGATCTGTCAAGAAATATACTAATTTATCAAGCAACCCACTGTAACAAGGTTAGATTGTAAAATCAGATATACAGCAAAAATCCTCTGATAATTACCCTCAGATTTATGTCAAAAGAATGAAAGATAATTCCATTTTGTTTTCTAAAATCATCACTTTTTTTAAAAATGTAAGGCTCAGCAGATCTAAATCCCTCTATAGTTTTAAAGCAGACCTAAATTCCTCCATATGTCTAACATTTGAAATAAATTTGGACAGTTCTTTGATATCTTAACAGTTATTTTACAGCTTTGGTAGTGCTAATGATTTTGCACACTTTTTTACACACATTCATCTCTATTATTAACAATTTCAAAGACCACCTCATCTCTTTCAAAGATGTCCCAGGATGGATTCCAAAGAGATACCCACAGAGACCATACACTTGCAAGTAAGCACTAACATCAGTGAGCATTCAAAAAGAAATGGTCCACATAGAGGCTAGATGCCTTCAAGTCAGTGTCAGCTAAAACCAAACTAAAACTCATAGATGCCTGTGTCCATGTTAGCACAAAGTGATTTTTTTTAAAAAATCAGTCGTGGGATGGGGGCATCGCTGGCTGGCTCAGCATTCATTGTCCACATTGGCAGACAGAGAAAATGACTAACCCATTAGCCTAGGGCTCAATAAGAGCACAGTTCCCAAATGGATAGGAGTCAATTCTGAAAATGTTTTCATTAGACATTTGTCTTTGAGGCCTTTTTCACAGTGTGCAGGCCATCACCCAAAAGAAGCTGAACAATGCAATCATAGAAAAAGAAGTTAAAAATCACACAACACCAGGTTATAGTCCAACAGGTTTAATTGGAAGCACACTAGCTTTCGGAGCGACGCTCCTTCATCAGGTGATTGTGGAGGGCTCGATTGTAACACAGAATTTATAGCAAACATTTGCAGTGTGATGTAACTGAAATTATACATTGAATAATTGATTGTCTGTTAAGCCTTTCATCTGTTAGAATACAGTATTCTAACAGATGAAAGGCTTAACAGACAATCAATTATTCAATGTATAATTTCAGTTACATCACACTGCAAATTTTTGCTATAAATTCTGTGTTACGATCGAGCCCTCCACAATCACCTGAAAAAGGAGCGTCGCTCCGAAAGCTAGTGTGCTTCCAATTAAACCTGTTGGATTATAACCTGGTGTTGTGTGATTTTTAACTTTGTACACCCCAGTCCAACACCGGCATCTCCAAATCATAGAAAAAGAAATTAGTGATGGAGACTGGATAATACAAAGTCTAATGAGTATTACATTTGAGTTGATAGTAAAATGAAAATAAACAGTTTGGATTGGTTTATATGGCAAGTTTTTGTTTTCTTTTTACTTCAAACACTAAGTTTCATCTTTATACAAGACATTTTACGACTAGAACAGATGGAATTCAGAAAGGCTTTTAATAATTATTATTTTAAAAACCTTCGATATGAGTTTTACACAGAGTCGGAGAGCTTTTTTGAAAATAATTATATGTATTAAGAAATAATGTGATCAGAATTGACCTTGAAGAAAACTTACAGGATTAAGCAGCAATGTTTACCATTTAACCAATCCTGCACCACTGGTACGACAGAAAATTGCAGAACAAATTCTATTTTCTGAACTGATAATATGAGAAACTGCTTTGCATGCGTAAATATATGCAGAAACTTTTAATTGCCAGTCTGACTTTAAAATTTGAAATGAAAGGGTAGTTTATGTACCATACCCGTACCTGTAAACAGTATTCTTAAACTGCCCCCAGCTCAGACGGCATCATTGCAGGGTCACCTTATGCAATTTTAATGTGTGGCTGGGAGGCTCATCCCAATATAAATGCTTTCTTGAAAATCCATTCCAAACATTGATTGGATTACTCAATTCTAAAGTCAAAAGGCTCTGTCATTGTTTATTTGTAATGGAATGTTTTTACTACAATTGCAAAAAATATTTTGTAATCAATACAAGTCATCTGGAAAAATATATTGCTGAGTGAACAGGTATGGAAAAATGCAGAAATATGATGAAAGTTTAAACGCATGATGACAGAAGAAAAACCGATCCCAATAGTGGAGATTAGATTAGATTAGATTAGATTACTTACAGTGTGGAAACAGGCCCTTCGGCCCAACAAGTCCACACCGACCCGCCAAAGCACAACCCACCCAGACCCATTCCCCTACATTTACCCCTATACCTAACACTACGGACAATTTAGCATGGCCAATTCACCTGACCTGCACATTTTTGGACTGTGGGAGGAAACCGGAGCACCCGGAGGAAACCCACGCAGACACGGGGAGAATGTGCAAACTCCACACAGTCAGTCGCCTGAGGCGGGAATTGAACCCGGGTCTCTGGCGCTGTGAGGCAGCAGTGCTAACCACTGTGCCACCATACCGCCCACACGGTATACTTTGATATACTTTGAAAATTATTGGCTTAATCACCCTGATTTAAAAGGGCCTATCAGAGTCAGCTTTTCACTGCTGACTCAGTTGCCCAATATTTCCGGAGAGTGTAGCTCATTACCGGTTCTAATTGTGTGGAGCTGGTGAATTATTTTATGGCCCACCAAAGTCCAGCCATTCAAAATGGTTATAAATCAATTTATTTTAAAATTGTGCTTACCTTTCGCTTACGTCGTGTTGAAGTATGTCAGCAGAAAGAACACCACTGCCTGTTAGCATGACTGTTGGTTTCTGTAAAGTCAGCTGCACAGTAGATTAGATGAAAAATGTGTTGCTGGAAAAGCGCAGCAGGTCAGGCAGCATCCAAGGAGCAGGTGAGTCTCGACATTTCGGGCATAAGCCCTTCTTCAGGAATGAGGAAAGTGTGTCCAGCAGGCTAAGATAAAAGGTAGGGAGGAGGGACTTGGGGGAGGGGCATTGGGAATACGATAGATAGAAGGAGGTTAAGGTAAGGGTGATAGGCCGGAGAGAGGGTGGGGGCGGAGGGGTCGGGAAGAAGATTGCAGGTCAAGAAGGCGGTGCTGAGTCCGAGGGTTGGGACTGAGATAATGTGGGGGGAGGGGAAATGAGAAAGATGGAGAAATCTGCATTCATCCCTTGTGGTTGGAGGGTTCCTAGGCGGAAGATGAGGTGCTCTTCCTCCAGCCATCAAGGACCTGCATGTCCATGGCGGAGTGGGAGGGGGAGTTAAAGTGATCAGCCACGGGGCGGTTGGGTTGGTGGGTGCGGGTGTCCCAGAGGTGTTCTCTGAAACGTTCCGCAAGTAGGCGGCCTGTCTCCCCAATGTAGAGGAGGCCACATCGGGTGCAGCGGATGCAGTAAATGATGTGTGTGGAGGTGCAGGTGAATTTGTGACAAATATGGAAGGATCCCTTGGGGCTTTGGAGGGAAGTGAGAGGGGAGGTGTGGGCGCAAGTTTTGCATTTCTTGCGGTTGCAGGGAAAGGTGCCGGGAGTGGAGGTTGGGTTGGTGGGGGTGTGGACCTGACGAGGGAGTCGCGGAGGGAGTGGTCTTTCCGGAAGCTGATAAGGGAGGGGAGGGAAATATATCCTTGGTGGTGGGATTTGTTTGGAGATGGCGGTTCCTTCGTCATTTCCGCCACCTCCAAACAGACCCCACCACCAAAGATATATTTCCCTCCCCTATCAGTGTTCTGGAACGACCACTCCCTCCGCAATTCCCCCGTCAGGTCCACACCCCCCACCAACCCAACCTCCACTCCCGGCACCTTCCCCTGCAACCGGAAGAAATGCAAAACTTGTGCCCACACCTCCCCCCTTATTTCCCTCCAAGGTCCCAAGGGATCCTTCCATATCCACCACAAATTCACCTGCACCTCCACACACGTCATTTACTGCATCCGCTGCACCCGATGTGGCCTCCTCTATATTGGGGAGACAGGCCGCCTATTTGCGGAATGTTTCAGAGAACACCTCTGGGACACCCGCACCAACCAACCCAACCGCCCCATGGGTGAACACTTTAACTCCCCCTCCCACTCCGTCAAGGACATGCCTCCTCCATCGCCAGACCATGGCAACACGACGCCTGGAGGAAGAGCGCCTCATCTTCCACCTAAGAACCCTCCAACCACAAGGGATGAATGCAGATTTCTGCAGCTTTCTCATTTCCCCTCCCCACACATTATCTCAGTCCCAACCCTCGGACTCAGCACCACCTTCTTGACCTGCAATCTTCTTCCTGACCTCTTCGCCCCCACCCTCTCTCCGGCCTATCACCCTCACCTTAACCTCCTTCCACCCAACATTCCCAACACTCCTCCCCCAAGTCCCTCCTCCCTACCTTTTACCTTAGCCTGAAGAAGGGCTTATGCTCGAAACGTCAATTCTCCTGCTCCTTGGATGCTGCCTGACCTGCTGCGCTTTTCCAGCAACACATTTTTCAGCTCTGATCTCCAGCATCTGCAGTCCTCACTTTCTCCTAATAGATTAGATGCCCTAACTCAGTACTGTCACTCTTATAGTGTGATCTTAGGGGTACTATTGTTGGCTTTGGTTTCCTGGATAGTATTGAGGAAACACAGTTAGAATTTCTCTCCTGAGGGTAGTGGTATAAACATTATGATGTCAAATTGACCATCCATTTGACACCTTGCCCCCCCCCCCGCCACCAGCTCTTTTTTTTGTTCTCATGGTTCCAATTGGAAAGATAATTAAATATAGTTTTTAATGAGCGAGTAAACAATATCGCCAGTTTTAAATTATCACCCAAAGCTAACATCATCCTCTTGCTGATCGCTTTTCCAGTAACTGTTACATATGCATGTGTAGTATCTGGATTCATATTGTTTTATTATTTTACTTCATGTTCACTAAGAATCAGGCTGTGAATTTAACCAGTACTAACCTTTGGATAGTAAGCTAGCTCGCTGGTATTGCAGAGAAAGACTTTCAACATTTCAGTCTCAGCATAAAACAACAATGTTCCAGTCAACTTGTCAATTTCCTGTGGAAGAATGATTCTTTAAGCTGTAATTTACAAGGTGCCGTATGTCCTGGGTCTACACTGAAAAGTTGACAGGAGTTTGTCCACCCAAAATCTGGCTTCCTGACATTTTATGTTTGAAACAACAGTAATTATTTAATCTGGGGAGGATGTCCTGCCTTCGAGAGCTGACAGTCAATTTAGTTAGTGTCAAAAAAGGGTGGGCTGGAAAAGCACAGCAGGTCAGGCAGTATCTGAGGAACAGGAGCGTCAAAGTTTCGTGCAGAAGCCCTTCATGAGGAATGTGGAGGGGGAAGGAGGATGAGAGATAAATAGTTGGAGGTGGGGCTGGAGGGAAGGTAGGTGGGAAGGCGATAGGTGAAATGAAGTTAGGGTTGGGGTAATTGTAATAAGTCCGTGGGGGACGGTAAAGCTCATAAGTGGGAAGGAAAATGGACAGGTAGGACACATCACGAAGGCAGTGATGAGGCGATGATGAAGGGCTTTTGCCCGAAACATTGATTTTCCTGTTCCTCGGATGCTGCTTGACCTGCTGTGCTTTTCCAGCACCACTCTAATCTAGACTCTGGTTTCCAGCATCTGCAGTCCTTGTTTTTACCCCCTGCAATGATGTGGGGAAGGGGAGATTTGGAAACCAGTGAAGTCAATTTTCATGCCATATAGTTGAAGGGTCCCAAGGTAGAAGATGAGGTGTTCTTCCTCCAGTTGGCAAGTGGCTTTGATTTGGCAGTGGAGGCAGTTTAGGACTTGCCTGTCCTTGAAGGAGTGTGAGGGAGAGTTGAAGCAGTCAGCCACAAGGCAGTGGGGTTTTTTGGTGTGGATGTCCCAGAGATGCTCCCTGAAACACTGGGTAAGTTGGCATCCTGTCTCTCTGATATAGAGGAGACCACATCGAAAGCGCCGGACGCAGTAGATGAGGTGGATGGATGTGCGGGGAAATCTCTAAAGGATGTGAAAAGATCCTTTGGGGCCTAGGACGGAGGTGAGAGGGGAGGTGTGAGCACAGGTTTTACACCACCTGCAATGGCAAAGGAAGGTGCCAAGTGTGGAGAGTGGATTGATGGGGGGCGTGGACCTAGCAAAGGCGTCGCGGAGGGAATGGTCTCAATGGAATGCAGTTAAGAGTGGAGAGAGAAATATATCCTTGGTGGTGGGGTCTGCCTGTAAATGGTGAGTATGGCAGAGGATAATGCGCTGTATCTGGCGATTAGTGGGCTGGAAGGTGAGGACCAGGCCAATTTACTTAGCTCTAATTAGCACTACTACCTTGCAGTGCCAGGTTCAATGGTTCGTTTCCACCCTCTGATGACTGCCTGTATGAAGTTTGCATATTCTCCCCGTATCTGCATGGGTTTCCTCTGGGTGCTCCATTATCTCCCCACAATCTAAAGATGTGCAGGTTAACTGGTTCGGCCATACTAAATTGCCCATAATGTCCATGGGGTGCAGGCTAGGTAGCTAGATTCAGTGATTCAATGTTAAATTCAGTAACTCCTGCGCAGTCATACCTCATAAAGAGCAGTACATTCAAAAGTGGGATTGTGAGACTGATAGCGTGCTGAACAAGAAGAAACCAAGGTGAGACAGAGTCCTACAGCATGGAGACAGGTCCTTTGACCCAAACTGCCCACCAAAAGATCCATCCACACTAACCCCATTTCCCTGCATTTGGCCCATATCCTTCTAATCATTTCCTATCCATGTTTTATTCAACTGTATTTAAATATTGTTAATGTACCCATTTCAACCATTTCCGCTAGCAGCTCATTCCATGTCTGTATTACCCTTTGTGTAAAAAAAGGTTGCCCCTCAGGTTCCCTTTTATTCTTTTCCCACTAACCATAAACTGATGCCCTATAGTCCTTGATTCCTCAACTCTGGGAAAAAGACTAAGTACGTTTGTCCTATCCATGCCTGTCATGATCGTATACACTTCTGTAAGATACCCCTCAGTCTCCTGTGTTCTAAAGAAAAATGTTGTAGCTTGTCCAACCTCTCCCTATAACTCAGACCTTTGAGTCCTGGCAACACGCTTGGAAATTTCTTCTGCATTCTTTCCAGTTTAATAATATCTTTCCAATAACAAGGTGACCAAAACTAAACACAATACTCAAACTGTCGCCTCACCAACGTCCTGTATAACTGCAACATAACTTCCTAACTTCTATACTCAATGCCCTGACTGATGAAGTCCAGTGTGCCAAAGGCCACCTTCACTGCCCTGTCTACCTGTGATTCCACTTTTAGAGAATCGTGCACTTGGACTCCAAGATCCCTCTGTCCCACTACACTCCTTACGGCCCTATCATTCAACATGAAACTCCGACCTTGATTTGACTTTCCAAAATGCAAGACCTCGCATTTATCAACATTAAACTTTCTCAGCCTATTTCCTCAGCTGATCAAGGTCTGCTGCAATTTATGATAACCTTCTTCACTGTCCACGATACCTCATATTTTAGTGTCATCTGCAAACTTACTAATTATGACTTGTACATTCTCATGCAAATCATTGATATAGATAACAGACAGCCATGGGTCCAGCACCGATCCCTGAGGCACTCCACTAGTCACATGCCTCCAGTCCAACAAGCATCCTTCTACTAATAACCCTTTGCTTCCTCCTATCCAGCCAATTTTGTATCCAATTTGCAAGGTCCCCCTGGATTTCATGAAATCTAACCTTCCAGAGCAGCCTACCATGTGAAACTGAAGGGTCTGTTTCTGTGCTGTACATCTGTATGTTACTGAGAGTAGACTTATTAGTTGTAATGTATTAACTTAATGATAGCCCAGACACTACCATTAATGTTTGTATACAATAGCCACCGATAATAAGCATTTGTTGGATTTAGTTTTAAAAGATAGCTATGCTTTATTATGTCATGAGAAATAACATTCAAAATTGCTACACCGGGTGAAATATCTTTATGGAAGGAAAAACCCACTTTAAGTGATTTCCTAACATTTACTCCTCGTCGAATATGTCAAAACAGATGAATGACCATTCATTTTATGGCATTTTGCATGGCATTTGCTTGTTAAATTTGGTGGCCATGTTTACCAACATTACATTAGTGAATGTCTAGTCAATAGAATGCTATTGTTGTGAATTGCTTTGGTTCTGCTTGCAATTGTGAAACTGGCTCAACCAGCTGTTGTTTTTTCTATTGGTATATTTTAGGTCATTGTAGAGAGTACTGGACTGCAACTAATCTGTACCGGCAGTTGTGGTGCTCAGTACTGCCTTTGGGTCATAAAAATTGAAAATTATTTTATTCCTTTAATACTGAATCTTGAATCAACCCAAATTTCATGAAGCCATTTTAAATGTTAATGGGATTTAGACTCAGATGGTGCATACATTTTGAACTTCCAGCACATTGCACTTAGTATTTTGGGCTTTTCTGAATATATTTAGGCTCCAAAAGAAAGTTTGTACAGGTTTACAAAGATTGAAATTCTCTAACTTCCTTCCTGAACAAAGTGCTCAAGAATCTATCAGCCTCAAGCTATAAATCTCATGGATGGAATCTTATGGTTTCTTTAGTTTTAATTGAAATATTTAATCATATATCTTAATTTGCTTCTTTTACTAATGATAATAACACTTTCATTTTAAAATATTTGATAGATATAGATGATCCTTATTGAATTGTGTGATTCTACATTTTATTCCTTTGTTTTGATATTGTTATAGAAGTGACTGTTTTAACATCCTAATGCCTCGATTTGAAATTTAATAGAACGAGCCTCACAATGTTGTTTTTCCATACATTTTAGAAACAGATGACTCGACCTATTATGTGATCGGAGCTGTGCTATATCGGACGCTGGGTCTCATCTTACCTGTTACAAAGTAGGTCGGCGCTGTTCACATTCCATGAACCATTGGATAGTGCTAGCTAAGAGTAACATCACTCTATCTGCTAAGATCTTTGGCACTCTATCCCCATAGTTGCCTTACGTACTTATCCTTTCACAGAAGCTGCTTGTCTGTGCTGCTGCTCATTTGAATCACTGAACATGGAAACTATCGCCACTGAAAAAGGCATTATAGTTTGACTCCCAACCCCCAGCTCTCCTGCAGCAAAACAGACCTGTTAGATTTAAAAGGTCCAGTCCACATTTCTGAAGGAGTCATGATCAGAATCTCCTACCAGAAATGCAGTGTTGTCCCTTACAGGGAAAAACAGGAATCCCTCAGTTGTCATCCCTCAATAAATCTGGCACATTCATTGATCCCCTGGTGTTTAAATGTAAGAATGGTAACTGTGAGAGTATAGAATTTCACCACCTCAACTAAGATTGATGAGATCTTATTTAGAACTAAGTACAAAATGATATCCCCAAGCTCAAAAATCTATAGTATATTTAAATTTGTGGAAAGGTGGAAAGATAACTGCCTCCAGATAGTATAGTGATAATGTCACTTCTATTACTAGGCTAGTAGCCAAGGAGAACATGAAGACTGCAGATGCTGGAGATCAGAGTCAAAAAGTGTGGCGCTGGAAAAGCACAATAGGTCAGGCAGCATCCGAGGAGCAGGAGATGATTTACAGCACCACACTTCTTGACACTAGTAACCAAGAATCCTAGCTAATTTTTCTGAGGACATAGGTTTGAATCCCATGATGACAGATAGTGAAATTTGAATTCAATAAAAATCTGTAATAAAATGCTCACTTAATGCAATGCCCTTTAGGAAAGGAAATCTGCCATTCTTCCCTGGTCTGAGTCTAGGCACTCCAGGCACACAGCAGTTGGTTGACTGTAACTGAGTCTAGGGAGTGGCACTATATGTCACTTACAGCCAATCAATAAAAATGAAGTACTCTTACATAAGACCACATTATTTGATTTCATTATTGTTCCTGGCAACACAGAGAGTCATCCAACTCCATTTAATCATGGTTGGAAGGATGTGATGTTTTGTTGTTAATTTAATTTTCAACAAGAATTTATGTCTTAACTGATTGTCATGACCTAAGTTGCTTCTCAGGAGCTTTGCAAAGTAAAATTAGAAGTTGTGCTACCAAAAGCAACATTAGTCGGATGGTCAAACATACGGTCAAAGAGGTAGTTTTTAAAAAATTGTTATAAAGGAAGGAAGAATGATAGATAAGTGGTGATGTTTAGGGAGAGAATTCCAGAATTTAGTACCATTATGGCTACCATTGGTAGAGCACGATTTGGAGCAGTGTTAGAGCAATTTAGGTTAGAATTAATGAGAAGAGCACAGAAGATTGAAGGATTAGAAGAGATTATAGAGATTGGGACAGGTGTTGCCAAGGAGGCATTTAAAAATGATAATTTTTAAAGTTTGACAAACAATGTTCAAGGAGCAATAGTTATGCAATGTAATGAGTTGACAACAAAGAAGAGTAAGAAAAATACCATTTATGTTCAGAACCTTTCAATAAGAATCATTATTGAAATATGTCAAAGCATTTCACCCAATGAATCACGCCTCTAATAATTTGCCTATACTGTGAGCTGGTCTCGCCGGATTCAATTCTGGTTGTGAGGACCTTTTGGTTTCCCCCATCACCACCAGCTGTTTCAATTTTGCCAGGACCAGATCTTACTGCATCCAATGTTTGATATTGTCAGCTATGATTCGAAGCATGTCCAGAAAATTTAAAACCATTACAGACTCTTCCAGTGGCGGTACAACCGGTGGTGTATCTGCCAGTGGGAGGCAGCTCAAAGCATCCGCTTTCACTACTTGGCCTCCTGGATAGTGTTCCAATTTGTAACTATATGCATTTAGTATTGAAGTCCACCGCTGTATTCGGCCTGAAGCCGTGGACGGCACTGTCTTGTTCTCTTTAAGTAGACCTAGCAGGGGTTTGAGGTCAGTTGTTATATTGGTGCAATTTTCTGACTTCAAATATGACCACAAAACCTTCCTTCTCTATCAGGGTATATTTACATTTTGCATTAATCAAAGTCCTGAATGCATTAACTATTGGGTGTTCCTCTCCATTGATCCACCCATGAACTAATATTACCCCAATGCCATACGGAGAGACATCACATGTCAATACCAGACCTCGCTTGGGATCATAGGAAGGAACACCTTAGAGGACAATTGCAGTTACTTCACTTCCCTGAACATAACGGCTTGCCTAAGTGATCATTTCCAAGGCTGACCCTTTTTTAGGAGTTGATGCAAAGGAGCCAGGATGTGTGAACACTCCTTAATAATTCTCAAACCCAAAGAAAGATCTAAGCTCCGGTGCTGACCTGGGAGCAAGAGCATCTTTGATCACCCTCACTTTATCTTCCAATGTAACCCGGTATTGTCAACTCTGTAGCCCAAGTAGATCACTTGGGATGCCGAGATCACACATTCTAAGGTATTCCCTTCTAAGGTGTACTCTCTGCCTGTGAGAAATGTTTAAGGGCTATGTCCAAGTTCTTAAGTTCTCCTTATTGGTCTTCCCTCTTGTTAACACTTCCTGGGGTAGTCCTTGGAAAATGTCCTCCATTGTTCACTGAAAAATTGCACAGGTTAATGATACCCCAAATGGCAGTCTTGTATATTGGTACAAACCCTTGTGGGTATTAACTGTAGCATGCCTCTGACAATCTTCATCTAACTGTAGTAGTAAGTACATATGGCTCATGTCTGACCTTCAAGAAGGACTGTCCCCCTACCAGCTTTGTGTATAAATCCTCTCTGTGAGGGATTGGGTACTTTGCCAGCTGGGAAAAGCAGTTTACTATTTGTTTAAATCTACAAAGGCAAGTTGACCCAACGGGCTCACAATCAGTGTGACTGGTCCTGCTCATTTGTCAAACCATTTGGCTGTGCTTGGCTTTGTTTTGGGATTTTGCAGTGGGCTGACCTAGAGTCCCTGAGTGAGGTAATGCAATTTCCTTCACTCAAGTGGTGTTCCCAAGCTCAGTTGGACTGGAAAGGTTGTCCATTTTCATTGAATACCCTGTAACTCATATGCTTCACTGGCTGCATTTTCCAATGACAAAGCCAGTTGTAGTGCCTGTTTGAAGGCACTTTTGCATGGTTACATCATTAATTCCATATATCAAACTCTCTCTCAGCATCTCATTAAGGATTAAACCAAAGACAGTTGCATCTGCCAGTCATTTTAACCTAATCAAAAATCACAGTACAGGTTCCCCTGGTACTCGAATCACTAATTGGACCAGATTAATAGCCCCAATCAAGGAACTCATTGTAGGAAAACTTCCTGGCTGACCTTGTTATAATGACCACATTGATAAATAAGCAAATCCTTTTTCCTCTGAATTTTTAAAAAAAAATTGATGACCTCTCTTCAAATATCATCTAAGGCTCATTCTAAGGCCCAGATTTCAAAGTCTCACAATTCTCTAAGCAAGAAAAGAAAATCATCTCTAACCTAAAATGGTGACCCATAATTAAAAATTGGCCCCTGGTTCTGGACTCATCTACAAAAGGAAACATCCTTTTTGTGTCCACCTTACTAAGGCTGTTCAGAGTCCATGCACTCAATCTAGTCACCCTTCTAAATTATATTTATGTATGTAGCTCTCATACAGCACCAGTAAAACACATTAGATAATCATTATCATGCTATTTTCAGGAACTTGCTGTATACAAATTAGCTACAGCTAATTATCTTTACATGCTTTGCAGCTATACATAGAAACACCAACACTTTCAAAATCACTGTCTAAACTTTTCAACTTTTTTACCTCAAATATTATTGATTCAATCTTACCTTGACCTATTCATATACAAATAACGACTTAAAAGATCAGAAAATTATATTTTAAATTATTACAGTGGATGCAAGTCAAGTTTATGGATTCCGTTTCACTTATCATTACAAATTAAGCTCCTTATTTAGCATGTATGGCATGAGTGACAAAGAACTTTGAGGAAGGCAGAATGGTGGATGGTGTCTATAAAAAGCTTTCAGCAAGGCATTTCTCAAGGTTCAACATGGTACAATGGTTAGCAAAGTGAGATGACATAGAGTACTGGGAGAGCTAGCCATTTGGATACAAAATTGCCTTGAAGGGAGAACACAGAGAGTGATAGAGGGTCTTTTTTCAGACTGGAGACGTGTGACCAGCAGTGTGCTGCAAGGATCAATGCTGTGTACATTGCTTTGTCATTTATATAAAGTTTGGATGTGAATACAGAAAGATCTGTTAGTGGGTTTGCAGATGACACCAAAATTGGTGGTGTAGCTGACAATGAACAAGGTTATCTCAGAGTGCAACAAGACCTTGATCAGATGGGTTGATGAACGAAGGAATGGCAAATGGAGTTTAATTTAAAGAAATGTGAGGTGTTGCATTTTGGTAAGGCAAATTAGGCAGGAGTTAGACACTAAATACGATATTGTGAGGATAGCTGAGACGTGGCTTCAAGTGGACAGGGCCTGGGAAATGAATATTCAAGGCTACATGTGCTATCCTAAGGACAGACTGATGGGCAGAGGGGTGGGGTGGCCATGTTGGTAAGGGACGATATTCACTCCCTTGCGCAGGGGGGACCTAGAATCAGGGGATGTAGAGTCAGTATGGATAGAGCTGAGAAATTCTAAGGGTAAAAAGACCCTCTTGGGAGTTATCTACAGGCCCCCAAACAGTAGTCTGGATGTCAGATGTAAGTTGAATCAGGAGCTGAAATTGGCCTGTTGCAAAGATGTTACTACAGTTGTTATGGGGGATTTCAACATGTAGGTAGACTGGGAGAATCAGGATGGTATTGGACCTCAAGAAAGAGACTTTGTGGAGTGCCTCCGAGATGGATTCTTAGAACAGCTGGTGCTGAGCCTACCAGGGAGAAGGCAACTCTGGATCTGGTATTGTGCAACGAACCAGAATTGATCAGGGACCTCGAAGTGAAGGAGCCATTGGGAAGTAGTGACCATAATACAATAAGTTTCAATCTGCAATTTGAAAGGGAGAGGGTACAATCGGAAGTGACAATATTTCTGTTGAATAAAGGAAGTATGGAGCTATGAGACAGGAGCTGGCCAAAGTTCAGTGGTGCAAAACCTTACCAGGGATGACAGTGGAGGAACAATGGCGGATATTTCTGGGTATAATGCAGAAGATGCAGGATCAAAAAGGAAGAAATATCCTAGGAGGAGGCATGGGTGGCAGTGGCTAATGACGGAAGTTAAGAAACATATAAAGTTAAAAGAGAAAAAGTATAACATAGCAAAGATAAGTGGGAAAACGGAGGACTGGGAAGCTTTTAAAGAACAACAGAGGATTACTAAGAAGGAAATACGCAGAGAAAAAATGAGGTATGAAGGTAAACTGTCCAAAAATATAAAGGAGGATAGTAAAAGCCTTTTTAGGTATGTGAAAGGCAAAAATAATGGTTAAGACTAAAATTGGGCCCTTGAAAACTGAAACAGGGGAATATATTACGGGGAACAAAGAAATGGCAGAAGAATTGAATTGGTACTTCAGATCTGTGTTCACTGGGGAAGACACAATCAATCTCCCTGAGGTAACAGTGGCTGAAGGACCTGAACTGAAGGGAATTTATATTTGCCAGGAATTAGTGTTGGAGAGACTGTTAGGTCTGAAGGTTGATAAGTCCCCGGGGCCTGATGGTCTACATCCCAGGGTACTGAAGGAGGTGGCTCGAGAAATTGTGGATGCGTTGGTGATTATTTTCCAGAGTTCGATAGATTCGGGATCAGTTCCTGCAGATTGGAGGGTGGCTAATGTTGTACCACTTTTTAAGAAAGGTGGGAGAGAGAAAGCAGGAAATTATAGACCAGTTAGTCTGACCTCAGTGGTGGGAAAGATGCTGGAGTCTATTATAAAGGATGAAATTACAACACATCTGGATAGTAGTAACAGGATAGGTCAGAGTCAGCATGGATTTATGAAGGGGAAATCATGCTTGACTAATCTTCTGGAATTTTTTGAGGATGTAACTCTGAAAATGGATGAGGGAGTTCCAGTAGATGTAGTGTACCTGGACTTTCAGAAAGCTTTTGATAAAGTCCCACATAGGATGTTAGTGAGCAAAATTAGGGCGCATGGTATTGGGGGCAAAGTACTGACTTGGATTGAAAGTTGATTGGCTGATAGGAAACAAAGGGTAGTGATAAACGGCTGCATTTCAGAATGGCAGACAGTGACCAGTGGGGTACCGCAGGGATCAGTACTGGGACCGCAGCTTTTTACAATAAAAATGTTAATGATATAGAAGATGGTATTAGTAATAACAGTAGCAAATTTGCTGATGATACTAAGCTGGATGGCAGGGTGAAATGTGATGAGGATGTTAAGAGATTACAGGGTGACCTGGACAAGTTAGGTGAGTGGTCAGATGCATGGCAGATGCAGTTTAATGTGGATAAATGTATGGTTATCCACTTTGGGGGCAAGAACAGGAAGGCAGATTACTACCTAAATGGAGTCAAGTTAGGTAAAGGGGCAGTACAGAGAGATCTGGGTGTTCTTGTACACCAGTCAATGAAGGTAAGCATGCAGGTACAGCAGGTAGTGAAGAAGGCTAATAGCATGCTGGCCTTCATAACAAGAGGGATTGAGTATAGAAGCAAAGAGGTTCTTCTGCAGCTGGTGAGACCAAACTTGGAGTACTGTGTGCAGTTCTGATCTCCAAATTTGATTAGATTAGATTACTTACAGTTTGGAAACAGGCCCTTCAGCCCAACAAGTCCACACCGACCCGCCAAAGCGCAACCCACCCAGACCCATTCCCCTACAGTTACCCCTTCACCTAACACTACGGGCAATTTAGAATGGCCAATTCACCTAACCTGCACATTTTTGGACTGTGGGATGAAACCGGAGCACCCGGAGGAAACCCACGCAGACATGGGGAGAACGTGCAAACTCCACACACAGTCGCCTGAGGTGGGAATTGAACCCAGGTCTCTGACGCTGTGAGGCAGCAGTGCTAACCACTGTGCCACCGTGCCGTGAGGAAAGACATTCTGGCTATTGAGGGAATGCAGCGTAGGTTCACGAGGTCAATTCCTGGAATGGCAGAACCACCTTACGCTGAAAGACTGGAGCGACTGGACTTGTATACCCTTGAGTTTAGAAGACTGAGAGGGAATCTGATTGAGACATATAAGATTATCAAAGGATTGGACACTCTGCAGGCAGGAAACATGTTTCTGCTGATGGGTGAGTGCCGAACCAGAGGATACAGCTTAAAAATACGGGGTAGACCATTTAGGACAGAGATGAGGAGAAACTTCTTCACCCAGAGAGTGGTGGGTGTATGGAATGCTCTGCCCCAGAAGGCAGTGGAGGCCCAGTCTCTGGATTCATTTAAGAAAGAGTTGGATAGAGCTCTCAAGGATAGTGGAATCAAGGGTTATGGAGATAAGGCAGGAACAGGATACTGATTAAGGATGATCAGCCGTGATCATATTGAATGGTGGTGCAGGCTCGAAGGACAGAATGGCCTACTCCTGCACCTATTGTTTATTGTCTTAATGGTAGGGTGCTGAGGAGTGTTGCCAAACAAAGAGACTTTGGCGTGCAGGTTCATAGGTCCTTGAAAGTGGAGTTGCAGATAGACAGAGTAGTGAAGATGGCGTTTCGTACACTTTGCTTTTATTGGTGAATGAATATATGAGTTGGGTTGTAATGCTGCGCTGTCCAGGACATTGGTTAGGCCACTTTTGGAATACTGCGTTCAGTTCCAGTCCTCTGATATAGGAAAAGTGTTGTTAAACTTGAAAAGGTTCATGAAATATTTACAATGATATTGCCAGTGTTGGAGGGTTTGAAGTAGAAGGAGAGGCTGAATCGGCTATTTTCCCTGGAGCATCGGTGTGACCTAATTGAAGTTTATAAAATCATAAGCGGTATAGATAGGGTAAATAGACAAGGTCTTTTTCTCAGGGTAGGAGAGTCCAAAACTAAAGGGCATAGAACATAGAACATTACAGCGCAGTACAGACCCTTCGGCCCAGGCCTGCGCCAACCTGTGGAACCAATCTGAAGCCCATCTAACTTACACTATTCCATTCTCGTCCATATGCCTATCCGATAACCATTTAAATGCCCTTAAAGTTGGTGAGTCTACTACTGTTGAGGCAGTGTGTTCCACGCCCCTACTACTCTCTGAGTAAACAAACTACCTCTGACATCTGTCATATCTATCACCCCTCAATTTAAAGCTATGTCACCTCCTGCTAGACATCGCCATCCAGGGAAAAAGACTCTCACTGTCCAGCCTATCCAACCCTCTGATTATCTAATATGTCTCAATTATGTCACCTCTCAACCTTCTTCTCTCTAACGAAAGCCTCAAGACTCTCAGCAAGTCCTTTTAAAACCTTTCCTCCATACTGGGCAACATCCTGGTAAATCTCCTCTGATCCCTTTCCAAAGCCCCCACATCCTTCCTATAATACAATACTCCAAATGTGGCTGCACCAGAGTTTTGTACAGCTGCAACATGTCCTCATGGCTCCGAAACTCAATCCCTCTACCAATAAAAAACTAACATACTGTATGCCTTCTTAACAACCCTTGCAATCTGAGTGGAAACTTTCAAGGATCTATGTACCTGGATACCGAGATCTCTTTGCTCATCTACACTACCAAGAATGTTACCATTAGCCCAGTGCTGTTTATTCCTGTTACTCCTTCCAAAGTGAATCACCTTACACCTTTCTGCATTAAGCTCAATTTGCCATCTCTCAGTCTAGCTCTGTAGCTTATCTCTGTCTCTCTGTAACCTACAACATCCTTCGTCACTATTCACAACTCTACTGACCTTAGTATCATCCGCAAATTTACTAACCTATCCTTCTATGCCCTCATCCAAGTCATTTATAAAAATGACAAACAAAAGTGGACCCAAAACAGATTCTTACAGTACACCACTAGTAACTGAACTCCAGGATGAATATTTTACATCAATCACCACCCTCTGTCTTCTTTCAGCTTAGCCAATTTCTGATCCAAACCGGTAAATCACCCTCAATCCCATGCCTCCACATTTTCTGCAATAGCCTACGGTGGGGAAACCTTATCAAACACCTTACTGAAATCCCTATATACAACATCAACCAGTTTACCCTCATCCTCCTATATGGTCACCTGCTCAACGAACTCAATACGGTTTGTAAGGCACGACCTACCCGAATCATCTTACTCCTTTCTGGATGATTATAAAACCTATTTCTTATCACCTTTTCCAACACTTTACCCATAACCAAAGTAAGGCTCACAGGTCTATAATTTCCAGGGTGTCTCTATTCCCCTTCTTGAACAAGGGAACAACATTTGCTATCCTCCAGTCTGATGGCACTATTCCTGTAGACAATGACGACATAAAGATCAAAATCAAAGGCTCAGCAATCTCCTCCTTGGCTTCCCAAGAATCATAGGATAAATCCCATCAGGGCCAGGGAACCTATCTATTTTTACACTCTCCAGAATTGCTCCTTGTGCACCTCAATCCCGTCTGGTCTAGTAGCCTGTATCTCAGTATTTTCCTCGACCACATTGTCTTTTTCTAGTGTGAATACTGATGAAAAGTATTCATTTAGCGCTTCCCCTATATCCTCTGACTCCACGTACAACTTCCCACTACTGTCCTTGATTGGTCCTAATCTTACTCTAGTCATTCTTTTGTTCCTGATATACCTGTAGAAAGCCTTAGGATTTTCCTTGATTCTTTCTGCCCATGACCTCTCATGTCCCCTCCTGGCTGTTCTTAAATCTTCATTGGTTAACTTGGAACTCTCAAGCGCCCTAACTGAGCCATCACATCTCATCCTAACATAAGCCGCCTTCTTCCTCTTGACAAGAGATTCAACTTCCTTAGTAAATCATGACTCCCACACTGGACAACCTCTTCCCTGTCTGACCGGTACACACTTATAAAAGACCCACTGTAGCTGGTTCCTTGAATAAGCTCCACATTTCAATTGTGCCCATCCCTTATTCCTTGAATAAGCTCCACATTTCAATTGTGCCCATCCCATCCTATGCATCCTAAATCTTGCCATATCGCATCGTAATTGCCTTTTCCCCAGCTATAACTCTTGCCCTGCAGTACATACCTTTCCCTTTCCATCACTAAATTCAACATAAGCGAATTGTGGTCACTATCACCGAAGTGCTCACCTACCTTCAAATTTAGCACCTGGCTGGTTTCATTACCCAGTACCAAATCTAGATTTAACCTTGACTAAATAGATTTAAGGTGATAAGGGAAAGATTTAAAAGGGACCTAAGGGGCGACTTTCGACACAGCATGGTGGCCTATGGAAGTGGTGGAAGCACGTACAATTTGACCATTTGAAAGGCATCTGGATGGGTATATGAATAGGAAGGGAGGAGAGGGATATGGGCCAAATGATGGCCGAAGGAACCAGATTAATTTAGGATATCTGGTCAGCATGGAAGAGTGGACTGAACGGTCTGTTTCTGTGCTGTATGACTCTGTATATTAGAAGAGCTGAACAAAATGAAAAGACAATTCAAGATGTTCATCCAATTTAACTTCCAGTATAGCTGACATCGTGAGAAAGGGCAAATACATCTGCAATCTATTGTTATACATGTTCAATCAAATCTCAATTATATCAAAAAAGCCTTTTCATTACCAAAACATTCAAAAATCAAGCAAGGTTTCCTAGCCAATTCAGCTAGTTAAGGTACTCACTGTTCAGTACTGACAGGTTTGATTAGCAATCTGTGCTCCATCAGACCAATTGGAGTGCAGATATTACAACTACCTCACTGAGAGAAATTAATTAGAGTTCAGGCTCCTGCTTTCAATATATGGTATATCAATAGTTAGCTGGATCTTTTCCTCACTCAACTACCACAATGCATATGTGGTCGTTGAGTGAGGCAAAGATCAAGGTAACTATTTTCTTGTTTGCACAAAGTGAACAATAAGAGAAGATAACTTCTGTACGTCTGGATCTAGGTCCTTCAATGAATCAAAGTTTAAAGGAAGAGAGGAAGGCAGAACATTTATAGAAAATGGCAAATCAGAAAAATAAATCATACACAAAGGACAATGGTCATGTTGATATTTTCAAAATTTAATTTGGGTAATGAAAGTATCAGGGAGACAGTAAAAGACCCACCAGAATGAGCTTTAAATAATAAACGAGGCTCTGGTTCAATTAGTCTCAATTATTAATTATGTATTTATTTTATTAATTACATTAATAAGGTGGCATGGCAGTCACATTGTTCAAGATACTGTCCTTTTACCTCATCTCATTCAAGATAGATTCTTCAGTGTTTCTCAAATAAAAACTGGTTTTAAGCAGGCTGAATGCAGCTTTTACTGGATGTACAGAATTGACTCTATTGTGGTATTATTTTATGTTGATGGAGTTTGCCAATCTCAAAAAAAGGAAATGTCAGGGATAATGTTTTGGCTAAGCCTTATTATTGGAAGAGTATAGAGGAGACTTCCTTCTGCAGCTGGCCAAAAATTATCACCTCTGTAATTGAACAACTCCAATAATTTGCAGTACTCTGCTGCATTTTCCTGAATGACTACTTTTAATAATTTGGGTTTCAGTTAGTCCTTCTTGACAAATCCCTTTAACTGAAAATAAAATGAATCCATCCTCCATCATCGTATGTGTGATTAAAATAAATAGTAATTCAAACAAAAAACTTCCTCAACAATACTGGATCAATGGTTGTGAAAGTCATTTCTGGTATTTCATAATTACATTCCAGTTTTCAGTCATCAAATGAAAATACAAAATAAAATCTCACTCTATGATATCTGTTGTCAGTTCAATAAATAGCTGATTGATGCATGATCCTGCAGTGTCAATCACATTTGAAATGCAGCTCCCTACAAGGTTTGCTGGTATTATAGAGACCAGTTAGCACCAGATATCGGAGTTTTCTCAATCACTGCCTAATTGGAAATTATTCTCCCAGTGAGCTGAAGCTCAGTGTGAGTTTGGATCCTAAAATGTTAGCAACAACACTGGGGGAATTATCTGTGGCATATTGATGTCTTCTTTACAGTTAAAACTGATGCTGCCACATGCTGGATGATAGGTTTCACATTCATGTAAATCACAGTACAATTGGATTATTTTCTTGTTATATATTTGTACTGTCTGATCAATGAGTATAGGACGAAAGTGCACATTTCCAAGAAAGGTTAATTGAGTTGCTGTGCTTGTACTATTAGTGAGCCCTAAGGGTGAAGTAAAAGGTTTCCCCTGTGTTAAGTGATATGTAGCTTCCATTTTCTTGAGACTAATGTTAAAGATGCATCTTTTTGCTGTGTCAGGAACCTGTCTGTGACCAGCATCATGCCAACATCAGTTATCTGTAAAGAACAATTTACAGATAACATTTCTTTGATGGTGGTTGAATTAAATAAATTCAGATTGAGTAATCATGACTGTATTCATAAATTGGTTGCATGCAAGTGAATTGAATGTGTCTGTGTGAATCTGCTGAAGAGCTTCTATGCATGAATGAACATGCTATCCAATAGACACCAAAAGAAGCTTAGATAACCTTTGTATCCTGTTTTACAGTTAAAATCTCAAAAAAGACAGCATGTACAGCAGGCTTCTATTGGCAAATACCACAGAATGAAATCATTACCTTGTCCATATATGTTTTTATAAATATGTACCTTAAATAATGTCATAATATTGTTTCATGTAAAAGATGAGCAAGATAATGAAATTCAATGGCTATAAGAAATATACATCATTACCCCTTGGCTTGGATCATGAATGAATTAGATTTCATGACTCTTGCAGATCTGCAACATGGTCTACATACAGTTATATTCCAGGCATTGCACATAGTCTGACAGTATTTCAACAAGCTTGCTTCCCACTTCTTGTTAATTTATACATGTCAATATCTGTCTTTTTTCCAGAAAGTCAATGGCAATAAATTCCAAAGTACTGACAGTAACAGTGAGGCCGCAGCCTAAGGCTTCCGAATCAATTGTTGTAGAGCTATCGCATCTTATTAATGTACGTAATATTATTATTACATTCAGCCATATGTGTGTATGTTATTATTTGAAACCAAAGACAATTTGGCCCCTATTAAAAAAAATCTGATTTATAAGAACCTTTTCAAATATTAAGTAAAGTAATATTAGTAAGCTTATTTTAATTATTCTGTATGTTGAAAAAAGTTATATTATTAAAATATAAAAATGAAATGTTATGGACCTAAAGGTGAATTGTAAGCACAGAAACATTGTTCAATAAATAAATACAACTGTTTATTAGCTAGCTTTAGTAGGCAGGACAGGCTTAATTTATTTCTACATTGAATGGTTTCATGAATTTATAATTGTGCTAGCACCGTTGTAAAACATCAGTAGCAGAAAAGTGTTTCTAATTCTGGTGGAGACTTTGCATTTCAAACAGAACAGCAAGCAGAAAGTACTAGGCTTTACAGTAACATTTTGCAAGCAGGAATTAGGGCTATAATCACCTTAAGTATTCATCAGCGGAAAGGGAAAAATACCCCAAGCTTTATCCTTTTGCCTTTGTAAGGAAATACTTGTGTAGATGTTGGGTGAGGAAAGGACTGACATGCATACACATATGCGAACATTAAGAAATAGGAAAAGAAGTAGGCCATTCAGCCCATGTGTGCTTACCATTCAGTAATATGGCAGATCTGTTTGTGTTTCTAATTCCACATTCCCATCTACACATCCACCCCCCAACAACGTTTGTTTCCCTTGCCTAACAAGAATCTATCTCTACTTTGTAAATACTCAATGAACCCATTTCTGTCACCACCTGAGGCAGAGAGCTTCAAAGTTATACAACTCTTTATTTCTGCCCTTAAAGGATAACACCTTTTTTTAAAAAATAAGAACAGTGCCTCCTACTCCGCACTCGCTAACAGGAAGAATTATTGAGTGGAATCTTATAAATATCTGAATGATATGGGCCATGACATCAATCATGCAAGAGGTCCAACAAGGCCTCTCTCAAGTTGTCAGGAGCAACTTGCTGTGCCTTTATGCAACTGTCAGAAATTAAGTTGTTTCATTCCTGCTAGGTAGGGGTGAGTTACTTGTTAACGGCTGTCTTAATATCGTTTGCTGAGATATTTGTATCATCGATAGTCACAGGTGAGGTGCCGGAAGACTGAAGGTTGGCAAACGTGGTGCCACTGTTTAAGAATGGCATTAAGGACAAGCCAGGGAACTATAGACCGGTGAGCCTGACCTCAGTGGTGGGCAAGTTGTTGGATGGAATCCTGAGGGATAGGATGTACATGTATTTGAAAAGGCAAGGACTGATTCAGGATAGTCAACATGGGAAATCATTTCTCACAAATTTGACTTGAGTTTTTTGAAGAAATAACAAAGAGGATTGATGAGGGTAGAGCAGGAGATGTGATCTATATGGACTTCAGTAAGGTGTTCGACAAGGTTCACCATGGGAGACTGATTAGCAAGGTTAGGTCTCATGGAATACAGGGAGAACTAGCCATTTGGATACAGAACTGGCTCAAAGGTAGAAGACAGAGGGTGGTAGTGGAGGGTTGTGTTTCAGACTGGAGGCCTGTGACCAGTGGAGTGCCACAGAAATCGGTGCTGGGTCCTCTATTTGTTGTCCTTTACATAAATGATTTGGATGTGAGCATAAGAGGTACAGTTAGTAAGTTTGCAGATGACACCAAAATTGGAGGTGTAGTGGACAGTGAAGAAGGTTACCTCAGATTACAACAGGATCTTGACTAGATGGGCCAATGGGCCAAGAAGTGGCAGATGGAGTTTAATTCAGATAAATGTGAGGTGCTGCATTTTGGGAAAGCAAATCTTAGCGGACTGATACACTTAATGGTAAGGTCCTAGGGAGTGTTGCTGAACAAAAAGACCTTGGAGTGCAGGTTCATAGCTCCTTGAAAGTGGAGTTGCAGGTAGATGGGATAGTGAAGAAGGCATTTGGTATGCTTTCCTTTATTGGTCAGAGCATTGAGTGCAGGAGTCGGGAGGTCATGTTGCGGCTGTACAGGACATTGGTTAGGCCAGTGTTGGAATATTGTGTGCAGTTCTGGTCTCCTTCCTATCGGAAAGATGTGAAACTTGAAAGGGTTCAGAAAAGATTTACAAGGATGTTGCCAGGGTTGGAGGATTTGAGCTATAGGCAGAGGCTGAACAGGCTGGGGCTGTTTTCCCTGGAGCGTCGGAGGCTGAGGGGTGACCTTATAGAAGTTTACAAAATTATGAGGGGCATGGATAGGATAAATAGACAAGGTCTTTTCCCTGGGATCGGGAAGTCCGGAACTACAGGGCATAGGTTTTTAGGGTGACAGGGGAAAGATATGAAAGGGACCTAAGGGGCAACTTTTTCACACAGAGGGTGGTACATGTGTGGAATGAGCTGCCAGAGGAAGTGGTGGAGGCATTTGTATGTGTATATGAATAGGAAGGGTTTGGAGGGATATGGGACAGGTGCTGGCAGGTGGGACTAGATTGGGTTGGGATATCTGGTCGGCATGGAAGGGTTGGACTGAAGGGTCTGTTTCAATGCTGTACATCTCTATAACTCTATCTTGCACATTTTGCATCATTAATTTGCAGCTTCCCATCTTACCAAATGCACCAAATAAACTCGACACTGAGAATTCGCGACATGGAAATCAGAGCAGGCACCTGACAATTTCAGCTCACCACTTGCTGCAAAGAGCCTCCATGTTGGTCATCAGGCACCAACATCTCAGGGCACACTCAATGGGCAACAGCCGCTCACTGCCTATGTCCACAAACATTGGTATCTAACATGTACTGGCCTATATGAACCCTCATAGCACATCTGCTAACAACCTACAGCAAATTTGCGTACTTCAATGCTGCACCTCAGGACCTCCATCATTGCAAAAGTACAGTAGGTACAAGGTTTACACCTTATGGACTGGAAAGGCTGTATCTCAGACTGTTTGTTTGCTCTTAGTGTTCACTCACTTTGAGTCTACCTGAATGCTCACAATATCCCTGCCTTACCTTGATTTGACTTTTTTTGCACCTTACCATTCAGCCAAGAGATACCAGGTCCAGAATACTGTTATCTTGCCTTGCTGTTTAGTGCAGACACAATGCCAGGAAACTCATCATGGTTGTCAGTAGTCTGTGTTAAATCAAGGAAGTTAGCTTTCAGTCAAGAGGTCTTGGCACAGTAATTAAAGGACAACCTCTGATACTAGTGCAGAGCCTTGGATATTGTCGGTGCAGCAATTCAGCTCTTTTTCCTTCTGTGGGACCTCAGAGGGACCTTCAGAATCGCAATCTCTGGGACTGGACATCAATGCAGCAAAAAGTGTTATCATGCCAGTCTCCCTGCACAGAGCCTCAGAGTGCCAACCAGCTGAGGTGGAACTTTGCATCATTCGGGCATTCAGAGTCATGATCCTCTCTCCACGAGGAGTTAGAAACTGAATATCAGGCAGCTACCTTCTCTTCACTCTTTCTGTCTGTAATGGGCTGCTTTTCTCTTGGAGTGAGAGAAAGCCAGCCCATTAAAAGTGGGGACACAGCTGTTACATTTTTTCCAAGTGAGGAAATTTGCCAAACAAATGAGTAGACAGTGCAAAGGACATACAGAGTTAGTGTTGTTGGAGGGTGGATGATAGCAAGTGAGTGAAGATGCTGCAGGCAGTAGTGACAATGGGAGGTGGCTATAGCAGCAGAGGTAGAATGAGTGTGAGATTCCAGACAGATGATGGTGGCATTTATGCTGGCAGAGTGGAAAAGGTGATTGACCCTCTTCCTAAATTGCTGGGCATTCCTGCAGACAGCTGAAACTTGGCTGACCCAGTGGTGCCCTCTAACCACATCGGCATTCACTGGTATTGTGACCTCCTCTGTTATTCCTGATGACCGGTGAAGTCCTATGTCGACATCCATCCATTAGGATCTCTAGGTCACTGTTGTTATGGACTAGGCCAGACTACTCAAAACATTCTTAAACAGGCAGTCCAGACTGTAACTTTGCAATTTGTTTTGATAAGTATACAGTGAAAATTACCTGGTGTAAGTTAGCTAGTTTAACTACCAGGTTTTAAAATAGACAAAAATTTATTCACAAAATTATGGGATGAAACACAAAGAACAGAATATAGAATACCTACAGAACTCAGTCTATCCAGACTAGACTTTATTATCCTGTTCCAAATATACACAACAATCCCCATAAACAAACCCCTTAAACACAGTAAAAATGAAACAGTGACTTACAGGTCGAAATTAGAAGGGCAGAAGGAGAGAAAATTTAGCAGCCTGTTCACACAAAACCCACTGCTGAACTGAACTAAAAACCAAGAAGTCAGCCTTCAGGACTGACCACTCCTCATTCATTACACAGGTTACTTCTAAAACATGAAAGCTTTGGCCTAAGGTCTCATCTGTTTACGTATAAACAGAAAGGTCTCCAATAGGCTTTTCATCTCTGTACCAAACCAGTCAAGTCGGAGCCCGGACTGTTTTACGACCCTTCTGAAAAAAAACGAAGGACACTATCCTTGATAAAAGGAACAGCTTTCAGAAAAAGAACCAGCTTTGTGACACTGTCCACACAGTGCGACACCAATTTTCCCCTCTGTGTCATGACTACATGTTAGGAACCCTGCAGTCAACTCCAAACTAATAGTGCATGTCCAGGTGCTCAATGGTCTTATTTAGATGGCGCTGGTGCAGAAGGTTCCAGTCATAACCTGACAGTGGCAAATTATTCTGGGAATGGTGAGTGGTAGAATGGGGCAAGAATATTCCAAGAGAGGCACCATAGTGATAGGCTATGGTGAGAAAACTTGCTGGGCCTCACTGAGAGAAAGGCTCCATGAAACTCTTCAAAATTGATACATATTTTTAAAAAAACAAGATTCCACCCATTCATTTCAAATCCACTTTCTGGAGACCATTCAAGATCTTACACACTTCAATCAAAACACCCCAAACTCTTCTGAACTGTTTGGAAACAAGGCTGTCCAACCTATCTTCATAATACAAACCAGTTATTTCAGGTATCAATCCAGTAAAGCACCTCTGAACTGCCTTTAACACATTTATATTGTTCCTTAAATAAGGGGACTAAAACTATACATGGTATTCCAGATGTGGTCTCATCAGTGCTCTATATTATGAAGCATAACATCCTTATATTTATATTAAATTCCTTGTGGAATAAAGAAGTCTCATTAATCAGAGCATTGACACTCTGGCCAATGACTAATTGTAACGCCTGCCCTGCTCTGATTACAGGGTGACCTAAAAATCCAGTCCTACAGTCATAGATAGATTCAGGGTTATTTTCAAATTAATGATTTTCTTTGATACTTATGTTTCTTTTGCGCTGTGTGCACAGTTGGAATATGACATAGATTGGAGTCTACGAGAAAGGATTCTCCACTTCTCACTCCTTGCACACACAAATACTGCACATTGGGATGTAACCCACAGCCTTTGAGTATTCGTATGGACCAGGCCAGAACCCCCCTCACAGCATTTCAAGAAGGTAGCCCAGACTCTAATTTTGCTAGTTGCTTTAAGCAGGTATAGAGCAGGTATCCCATGAGTGATGTAGCTGGTCTAACCATTTAGTTTTAAACAAAACAGAATTTATTTACAAGATTACCAAATGAAATACAAACAAAAGAGAACAGAATATAGAATAACAACCTGTTCAAAAGCCCAACAGATTATCCCAACTAAATGATGCTGTTCCAAATATTGCAACAATTTTGAGAAGATTTGTAGCTCAAGTTGAGGTTCTGGATGTAGGCTTGCTCGTTGAGCTGGAAGGTTTACTTTCATGAAAACAAACCTTCCAGCTCAATGAGCAAACCTGCATCCAGATTTGCAACAATCGTCATAAATAGTCCTTGGCAAAAAAGGAAAATGCAAACACATGGTCTTACAGGAGAGAGAGAGAGATGACAGCGGGATTCAGCATGGAACACCTTACCTGTAGCTGTTTCTTGGACCAGCAGCTTCAAAACTGACTGACTGACTGTTTTCAGCGAACAGCCAGACTGCTGAAACCTAACCCAAACCAAACCAAAGAAATGCTAAGCTGGGAGAACTGGCCACTCCCCTTTCATTGTACAATTGTTTTTTTTTAAACTTTAAAGCCTTTTCCTGATACAGTATACGTTAGCTATAATCAAACAGGCCCTAAAACCCTTCAAACCTGGACTTTTCAAAATCGCTGCTTTTACAACCACTCTGGGGGAAAAAAGCCAAGGACAGTATAACCTTGTTAAAGGAGCAGCATCATCACAGTATGCATGCATCTTAAGTAGAAATTCTTCCCTTTCATCTCTAGGGGCTAGATTTGAATGCAGCCCACCCTAGAAGAGAGAAAGAAAATCAGACTTACTGGAAAAACTCATTTGGTCCAGCAGCATCTGATGAGAGAAAGCAGAGTTAATATTTTGGGTCCACTGATCCTTTTTCAGAACTGCTCTAAAGAAGGGGCACTGGACTCGAAACATTAACTCTGTTTTCTCTCCACAGATGCTGCCAGACCTGCTGAGCTTTTCCAGCAATTTCTGATTTTGTTTGATTTCCACCATCCACAGTTCGTTGTTTTTTTTTAAGATATCAAAGCCCTCTTTCTCTGACAGTTGCAAGGATCTGAAGTTAAATGAGGCTAACGAATCAGAATACAAATTTAAACCAGTTACAAATCTCCCATGATCTAATTTAGTGACAGAGGGTCTTGACGGGCTGACTGGCTAATCCTGTTTCTATTTTCCTACTTTGGCATTAAATCTCAATCAAGGGGGTAAAAAGGATGATTGCTGTGTAAAAATACCCTATTATGTCATTGAGCATGTTGATTTGGACCACATTGTCAAGACTCTCTTAAATGGGTTTTGCCTCCATTCACAGTTTGTGTTCTATCCAACATGGGAATAATTGATGTCAATGCTAGATCTAATGTTGAAAGATATTTCAATTGTGAACAGTGACATTTTCTTAAAAGAAAAAAAAATATACCATTTAAATTAGCTAAAGAGACAACAGATGGTTAACTATTGCATTTAAACGTTCAGTTGTGCTGATAATTATGAACTATTCTAGTTGTGTTGTTTCAGCATATGAATCTAACAGAATCACTCACTTTTATTACAGGCATTTAGTTTTGTGCCACATCCATTTTTTTACATATGTTACTATGCTACAGAATGGTATATATTTATTGTATATATGTTTTAATTCTGATTATTACAGGGAACATCCGATGCACACTGTGTTGTTTGGGATGACTCCAAAATGTAAGTGCCAAGAGCAATAATTTTTACCAATTTCCACGGTTCAACATTCAAATGTTTATGTTATTTATCGAGCATTATTAAGAATGAGATTCCATATAAAATGTTCATGAAAAACTACTTGTTGTGATTGATTTTGTCTTCTGGATTATTTTTCATGTTGCTGCTGAGTAACTGTGGTTCACAAAGATTGAGAATAAAAATTAATATTAAAGTTATTCCCGATTTGTTGAGTATAGACTTAAAAGTTAAACCTCTCATCTTGAGAACTCCTTTTTCCCAGAATCAACCAAGTGAACTTTGTCTGAACTGCTTTCATTGCATGTATATCCCTCATCAAGTAAGTAGAGCAAAACTATATGTGTTGTCCAGGCGCAGTCTCACCATTACCCTGTTCAGCTACATCAATACTTATGCACTGTATTACCCTTGCTGTAAAGGGTAATTTAACTTCGTAATTATTTTATTTACTGACCTGCTAACAAATTTAGGATTCATATGTAAGGGACCAGAAGTCGCCTAGCCTGTAGTATTGTGCAGTCATTTCTATTATCCTATCAAAATGGACAACCTCTTATTTTGCAATGCTATACTCCATCTTCCAGATATTTTGGCCTACTCTTTACCCTATATATATCCCTTTGTTGAATCTTTGGCTCATATTTTTGCAATGATGAAGACTCTGTTGGGAAAAGTGACCCATAATTGCAGTCCCTCCCTGATCATGGCACTTGAAGATTTTCACATGGGCACGAGTAAGGTAGGGCCAGGTTTTGTGTATACCCATTTTATTGAGGCAGTTGGCCATTTAAAATCAGCTGAGAGAGTTGAGGAGGAGTGATGATCAGGTGCCCGTGGTTGATTAAGACATTGGTTAACATTGCTGAGATAAGCTTTGGAATGTATAAAACTGGAGAAGAATGTACCTAAAAGATGTATTAATCTCTCAGAACTGTAAAGTTGCCACAAAGAAGAAACAAACCTGGCAAGAACTGTCAAACATGTCTAGAAATATCAAGAAGTGTCAACTCTATCAAAAACTGCAAAAATATTTTCTTTTTTGTGAGAGTGGTTTTCTTAAAAGAGCATCATCTATAAAATAGAACTTTAAGCAACAGAATTTTATTTTTCCTCCTGCCTGCTTGGATATAAGTGGAAACAAGATATGTTAGTATGATAGCTGAAGGAAGAAAGAGTGGAACTATGAGTTGGCACCAAGTTGTTATGGGGTCCCAAGGGGCTTGCGTGTAGGGTCTAAGGTCATAAGTGGAGTATGTGGTGATGAGGGAGTTGTGAAGAGATGAGGGCTGGAGTAATATTTTTCCTCTCTAATTTTTGGCAGAGTACTGGAATCCTGAGGCAGGTTCTTTGCGCTGTCCTCCTTGATGACGAGAAGCTTTCTCAGCTCTTCACAAATCACCCAACCCAACCTCCAATCCATCCCAGCACTCACCCTCTTCTTCTTAAGCCCCCCCAATGTAATTTAAATACAAATTAATAATGAAGGAAGGAAAATCACGTGAGAGTACAAAATGTACCACTACAAAGGATTAGAAATAGGCCAATTAATGTACTGTTTGATCAAAGGCACAATTAATATATTGTTTTATAGGTCATTTTTTAAATCATTCAGAAATTATTAATTATGATAAATGCCAGAATAGTTCATCATTCATCTCAGTATCAAATGAAAAAGCAAAGGGACTTTACTTTAAATATTAGAAAGGGACTAGAGGCCTACTGGTTCCAAGCCATCAATTATATACCCCTGCTTGGCCACTGTCTGAAATTGGATCAGACCGTTTGCCATCTCAGCATATTATTTGACTCGGAATCAGACTTGCAATCCAGTCCCTGAGGTTGAGATATAAATGGACACAATGTTCCTGGAGGTGGTTACACTGCAGCTTTAGGCTGTGGAAATAGACAGTATAAGGGTGAAGAACTGATCAGTAATGCAAAAGCCCCTTTAATAATCTCACTCTTCAATAAATACTTAGTTCTGTGGAATTCAGACAAGCCAAGCCAATGATGCCGTACAGTTGTGTATTGTTTGGTGGGGGGGAAGTTTGGGGAAACAATAGTGTTAAGGAATTCTGACAGATGGGTGTTTTTTCAAGTTTTTTTTCCAAGTGTGTGTTTCAATGTAGGAAGAAGGTCAATGACCAGTGTAAGTGCTACTATCATCTCTCCATAGCTTACACACGCTCTATTTCCATTACTGCACCCATTTCCCAACAAGGCTAGTGCTGTCCTACTCTCACTATTGCCTACAACATTTTACCTCATTTGCCGTTACCCATCCCAAACTCAACACCAGTAACTCTGCTAACCCTCTGCACTGCCTACTCACTCGGTAAATTTCTCTATTTGTGCCAAAAATGACAGCTGTGCCATCCACTTCCATTCCCCTTCTGCTTCTCACTCCAAGAACAAATAGCCCACAGTAGAGCAGAAAGCATCAAGATGGATGATGGCCTGAAGTGCACAATGTCCAACATGGACTTCTTGGAGTAAGCAGCAAGTTCGAACTTCCATATTGAGAATTCATGGCATCTAGTTTGCTCGGATGGAGGGAGGGATTCAGAAAAGAAGCTACATATTAATAACATATGAGTCAAGATGTGCTGTTAATAAGGTTGATAAAAACTAATAATCCACCTTACTAGACAACTCATCACAACACCGGGAACTCACTGGTGAATCTTCCCACTAACGTCTTGAGGGATACCATTGGCCTCAACTAGATTTGTCATAGAAATATAGTGGCTACAAAAGCAGGTCAGAGTTTTGGAATACTCTGCTAAGTAATTCATCTTTTGACTCCCCCAGGTCTGTCCACAAGGCACAAGTCAGGAATGTGATGGAATTATTACCATATCCACAAGCATTCACGCCCTCCACCACCAATTCCCAGAAGCAGTAGTGTGTACCATCTAAGATGCACTGCAGAAATTCACCAAAATTCTTTAGACAGTATCTTCCAAACCATGATCACTTTCATTTAAAACAACGAAGACAGCAGATACACGGGAACACCAGCACCTGCAACTTCCACTCCAAGCAACTCACCATCCGGACTTGGAAATCTATCACCATTTCTTCAGTCGCTGAGTCAAAAATCATGATGTTCCCTTCTTTAGAGCATTTTGGGACTACTTACAGCACATGAATTGCAATGGTTCCAAAAGACAGCTCACCACCACGTTCAAGGGCAACTAGGAATGGGCAATAAATGCTGGCCCAGCCAGGACCCAATACAGCTGGCAGCATAACCTCCCTGTTTTTAAACTCCATCCTCTAGCAGTAAAGGAAAATATTCCATTTGCCTTCTTAATTACATATTGCACCTTTTGTGATTCATACACAAGTTCACCTAGGTCCCTCTGCTCAGCAGCTTGCTTCGTGTTTTCACCATTTAACTAGTAGTCCATTTTGCTGTTATTCCTACCAAAATGGATGACCTCACATTTACCAACATGATACTCCGTCTGCCAAGACCCTTGCCTACTCACATAACCTATCTATATCCCTCTGCAGACTTTCAAAACCCTATGGACACTTTGCTCTACCACTCATCCTAGTGTCATCTACAAACTTTGACTCACCACACTTCGTTCCCAACTCCAGATCATCTATGTAAATTGGAATTCTTAGGATTTTGCCCAATCAAGGCAATTAGTAGGTCAGACTAACAATAAACACAGCAAAATTGAATTCAGCTTTACAGTGTTTGCATATAGAATCAGAGCTGTACTGGATGGAAACAGACCCTTTGGTCCAATTTGTCCTTGCTGACCAGATGTCCTAAATAAATCTAGTCCCATTTACCAGCATTTGGGCCATATCCCTGTAAAACTTCCTATTCATATACCCATCGAGATGCCTTTAAATATAGCCTCCACCACTTCCTCTGGCAGCTCATTCCATACACGCACCACGCTTGCCCCTTAGGCTCCTTTTAGGTCTTTCCCCTTGCACCTTAAACTTATGCCCTCTAGTTCTAGACTCCACCACCCTGGGGAATAGACCTTGTCTGTTCACCCTATCCATGCCTGTCATGATTTTATAAACCTCTGTAACGTCATCCCTCAGCCTTCAACACTCCCGGGAAAAAAGCCCCAGCCTATTCAGCCTCTCCCTATAGCTCAACACCTCCAACCCTTGTAAATCATTGTAATTTTTTTCTGAACCCTTTCAAGTTTCACAACACCATTCCTATAGCAGGGAGACCAGAATTAAATGCAATATTCCAAATGGCCTAACCAATGTCCTGTACAGCTGCAACACGACCTCTCAACTCCTGTACCAAATGGTGTGACCAATAAAGGAAAGCAGACCAAACGTCCCTTCACTATCCTGTCTACCTGCGACTCCACTTTCAAGAAACTATGAACCTGCACCCCAAGGTCTTTTTGTTCAGCCAGACTCCCCAGGATCTTACCATAAATTTTAAGTCCTGCCCTGATTTGCCTTTCCAAAATGCATTTTTATGTAAACTAAATTCCATCTGCCACTCCTCAGCCCATTGGCCCATCTGATCAAGGTCCCATTGTTCTAAGGTAAACTTCTTCGCTGCCCACTACACCATCAATTTTGATGACATCTGCAAACTTACTAACCATACCTTCTATGTTCATAGAAGTATGAAGGGGGTTAAATAAGGGTAGTGAGTTCATTGGCAAGTAGCCACATAGGAATATATTGGGGAATGGCTGGTTTAATAGGGCTGGACTGGGTACTAAATATTAATAGAACATTGTTGTGGTCTGTTCGCAGAGCTGGAAGTTTTTGTTGCAAACGTTTCGTCCCCTGGCTAGGCAACATCATCAGTGCTTGGGAGCCTCCTGCGAAGCGCTTCTTTAATGTTTCCTCCGGTGTTTATAGTGGTCTGTCCCTGCTGCTTCCGGTTGTCAGTTTCAGCTGTCCGCTGTAGTGGTTGGTATATTGGGTCCAGGTCGATGTGTTTGTTGATGGAGTTTGTGGATGAGTGCCATGCCTCTAGGAATTCCCTGGCTGTTCTCTGTCTGGCTTGCCCTATGATAGTAGTGTTGTCCCAGTTGAATTCATGTTGCTTGTTGTCTGCGTGTGTGGCTACTAAGGATAGCTGGTCGTGTCGTTTCGTGGCTAGTTGATGTTCATGTATGCGGATTGTTAGCTGTCTTCCTGTTTGTCCTATATAGTGTTTAGTGCAGTCCTTGCATGGTATTTTGTACACTACATTCGTCTTGCTCATGTTGGGTATCGGGTCCTTCGTTCTGGTGAGTTGTTGTCTGAGCGTGGCTGTTGGTTTGTGTGCCGTTATGAGTCCTAGGGGTCGCAGTAGTCTGGCTGTCAGTTCCGAGATGCTCCTGATGTATGGTAGTGTGGCTAGTCCTTTTGGCTGTGGTATGTCCTCGTTCCGTGGTCTTTCTCTTAGGCATCTGTTGATGAAGTTGCGCAGGTATCCGTTTTTGGCGAATACCTTGTATAGGTGTTCCTCTTCTTCTTTTTGCAGTTCTGGTGTACTGCAGTGTGTTGTGGCCCTTTTGAATAGTGTCCTGATGCAGCTTCGTTTGTGTGTGTTGGGGTGGTTACTTTCATAGTTTAGGACTTGGTCTGTGTGTGTGGCTTTCCTGTGTACCCTTGTAGTGAATTCTCCGTTCGGTGTTCTCTGTACCATCACGTTTAGGAATGGGAGTTGGCTATCCTTTTCTTCTTCTCTCGTGAATCGGATTCCTGTGAGTGTGGCGTTGATGATCCGGTGTGTTTTTTCTATTTCCGTGTTTTTAATGATTACAAACGTGTCATCGACATATCTGACCCAGAGTTTGGGTTGAATTTGTGGTAGGACTGTTTGTTCTAACCTTTGCATAACTGCCTCTGCTATGAGTCCCGAGATTGGTGATCCCATGGGTGTTCCGTTGATTTGTTCATATATCTGGTTGTTGAATGTGAAGTGTGTTGTGAGGCACAAGTCCAGTAGTTTAATAATGCCGTCTTTGTTGATAGGTTCAGCGTCCTGTTTTCTGTTCTGTATGTCCAGTAGGTTGGCTATTGTTTCTCTGGCTAGGGTTTTGTCAATCGAAGTGAACAGTGCCGTCACGTCGAATGATATCATGGTTTCTTCTTTGTCTATGTGTATATTTCTGATGATGTCCAAGAATTCCTGTGTTGATTGTATAGAGTGTTTGGATCCGCTGACCAAGTGTTTCAGTTTCTGTTGTAATTCTTTGGCCAGTTTGTATGATGGTGTCCCTGGCAGTGATACTATGGGTCTGAGTGAGATGTCTGGTTTGTGTACTTTAGGTAATCCATAGAATCTGGGGGTGTTGTTGCTTTCCGGTTTCATTCTTTGTACTATAAACACCGGAGGAAACATCAAAGAAGCGCTTCGCAGGAGGCTCCCAAGCACTGATGATGTCGCCTAGCCAGGGGACGAAACGTTTGCATCAAAAACTTCCAGCTCGGCGAACAGAACCACAACAACGAGCACCCGAGCTACAAATCTTCGCACAAACATTAATAGAACATAGAACAGTCAAGCACAGTACAGGCCCTTTGGCCCTCGATGTTGTGTCGATCTTTTATCCTACTCTAATATCAAACTAACTTACATACCCTTCATTTTACTATCATTCATGTGCCTATCCAAGAGTCGCTTAAATGTCTAAAATGTATCTGACGGTACTACAACTACTTGCAGTACATTCCATGCACCCACCACTTTCTGTGTAAAGAACCTACCTCTGATATCGCCCCTAAACCTTCTTCCAATCACCTTAAAATTATGCGCCTTATGATAGCCATTTCTGCCCTGGGAAAAAAATTCTGGCTATCCACTATCTATGCCTCTCATCATTTTGTACACCTCTGTCAAGTCACTTCTCATCCTTCTATGCTCCAATAAGAAAAGCCCTAGCTTCCTCCACCTTTCTTCATAAGACATGCCCTCCAGTCCAGGCAGCATCCTGATAAATCTCCTCTGCACCTTCTCTAAAGCATCTACATCCTTCCAAACAGAACTGGACACAATATTCCAAATGTGGTAGAACCAGAATTTATAGAGCTGCAGCAAAACCTCGCGATTCTTAAACTCAATCTCCCTGCTAATGAAAGCCAACACATTATATATCTTAACAACCCTATCTCTTCCATAATTCTCATAGAAACCTTGGGTATGTCCCATCTGGCCCAGAGGACTTATTTATCCTCATGTTTTTCAAAATTTCCAGTGCATCCTCCTTCTTAACATCAACCTATTTAAGCATAGCAGCGTGTTTCACACTGTCCTCACAATTGACAAGGTCCCTCTCAGTACTGAATACTGAAACAAAGTATTCATTAAGGATTACCCCGACTTCCTCTGACTCCAGGCACATGTTCCTTCCACTTGTGGTACTAGCAGCAATCTTGAGGTTAAGTGTGAAAATATGAACTTAATATGTTCATTGTTCAGTATCTATAGTTATTAGGGCAAACAATTGCTGATGAAATCACTTCTTGATAAGATATGGCATTTTTGTTTGTGCAGTGGTGAGAAAGTTATAACAGTTCAATTGCACAAATCATATGCTGCTCACCTCAACATGTTCTTGTACTCAGTACTCATCTATAAAGGAGAGGATAACAATCTGGCTAGGAGGGCGAATAGCTGTTAACGGAGACTGTTAGCCACTGGCAAGGTAATAGCAGACTATGTGATAACAAGGAGACAGTGAGGATTGCAGATGCCTGATTAAGAGTATATGCTCAAAACGTTAACTCGCCTCTTCCTCGGATGCTGCCTGACCGGCTGTGCTTTTCCAGCACCACATTTTTTGACTGTGTGATAACAAGGCCTAGTATGTGGCATTGGGAGCTAGGACATAGGAGAGTTCAGGCCCTAAAATTATTGAACTTGCTATTGAGTCCAGAAGATTGCGGGGTCTCCAAGCAAAAAATGTGCTGTTGTTTTTTCAGCTTATGCTGAGCTTCGCTGGCACACTGCAACAAGCCTGAGACAGAGATATTGGCAAGAAAACAGGGTAATGTGTTGAAGTGGCAGGCAACTGGAAGCTCAGATCATTTTGTGGTCAGAATTTTGGTGTTCTGTGTAGCAGTCACCCAGTCTACACTTCCTTTCCCCAGTGTAGAGGAGACCACATTGTGAGCAATGAATGCAGTAGTCTAGATTGTGTGAAGTGCAGATAAAGTGCTGTTTCACCTGGAATGGATGTTTGGGGACTTGGATACTGAGGAGGGTGAAGGTAAATGGACATTTGACGATTGCAGGGGAAGGTGCTGTGGGGCTGTGTTGGGATTGAAGTAAGAGTGGGCCAGGGTTCCCAGAGGGAACGGTTCTTGTGGAAGGCAGACGGGGGCGGTGGGGAAATATGTGTCTGGTGGTGGCATCTAGCTGGAGGTAGCAGAAATGATGGCTAATGATCTTCTAGATGTGGATGCTGGTGTGATGATAGGTAAGGACAAGGGGAATCCTATCGTTGTTGCGGAAGGGAAGAGAGGGTGAGGCAGAAGTGTGGGAGATGGGCCCTGTCAACAACAGAACTGGGGAATCCTTGGTTGAGGAAGAAGATGGACATTTCAAAGCCTGTCTCGTTGGCATCATCGCAAGATATGTGACAGAGATGAAGGATCTGGGAGTATGGAATAGAATCTTTACAGAAAACAGGGTGTCAGGATGTATTGTCCAAGTCACTGTGAAAGTCGGTAGATTAATAGTGAGTATTTGCTTTTGATTGTGTTACTACATTTTTAATGCTTCTCATCTCATGATTTTGTGTTAATTTAGAGCCATATTTTTCTCAACATGGCCATGAAAAGCTTTCATTGAAGAAGCTCATCAAAAAGCAGGAAGCAGCATTGCTTTGATAATTGTTCAGTGCAGGCTTAAAATTTCAATTTCAATTTTCCTGAAGAAGGGCTTATGCCCGAAACGTCGATTCTCCTGTTCCCTGGATGCTGCCTGACCTGCTGCACTTTTCCAGCAACACATTTCCAGCTCTGATCTCCAGCATCTGCAGACCTCACTTTCTCCTTAAAATTTCAATTCCTCAGCACTGGAAGCTGTTAGCTTTCAAAATTGTATCTCTGAGAGACAACTTGGATCATAAATAAGTGATAAACATTTCCTGTTTGAGAGCAGAAAGCAAGTTTGGAGTAAAAAATTGCAATCTGTTGAATTGTTAGCACATTGTCTTAGCTGCTATAAATTGAGATAAACATTTCTTATAAGTGTCTCAAAGTCCTCTCTTCTACCTCTGCTGCATGCTTAAGTCGATTGGTCAAAAACAACTGAGAAGACATTTGTTCAAAATCCCTTTGCCAATGATGTTATAAATTCAGAACACAGTCTACACACTAGCTTTGATTAATAATTTAAAACAAAGGCAAGATGAACAGGAAGTGATTGAAACCATTAATTCGGATCAGCCACCTCAATAGCTTGTTCCTGCTTTTCTTCCCATATCCTTTGATTCCTTTAGCCCTAAGTGCAATAACTAACTACTTCTTGAAATCATTCAATGTTTCAGCCTTGACTTTTGTCTGTGGTAGTAAAGTCCACAGGCTCTTCATTTTCTGGGTAAAGAAATTTCTTCTCATCTAAGTTTACTATAATTTACCATAACAGCAGCTTGATAAGACCCTTCATTGGCAGCATACATTCAGAAAACCAGTTGTAATTTCTAGGCCAGAATAAATTAAAGCAATTCACAAAAGATGAACATGATCCACGATTATATAATTTATTTGTCAAGGCTTAGAAAAATATAGTACATTATATTTCTTGTAGTTGCTCTAAGAAATATAGCATACTTCAAAGTGGTTCACAGCCAATGAGTTAGTTTTGAGACATATCACTGCTTATGCATAAGCAACAACCAATTTGCACACTACAAAATAAAATAACTCTACAGGACAACATCCCATCACCAAGTTGCCCTTCATTTACTCATGAACAGACCTTGACTATAGTACTGCCTCACACACACAGTCAGGCCTGACACTCAACCCTTTTATGTCGGCTAGAGCTCCCTGATTGGGGCTGTTGATCTGGTCCAATCAGGGAACTCATTCTATGAGGTCCAGCTGGCTAGCCTCATTACAGTAACTACATCCTTCCCCCTCTCATTCTACAGACATAGACCAGTCCATTTTCTTTGAGAGCCCCTGGGAATTATTAGTACCAGCTCAGGTTCCTCCGCCTAGATACCCAACATGGGTAGTGTGCATTGCAAGGGAGGTCACCTCTTGCACCAGGAGCATTTCTGTAGAGTTTCACTCCCTTCTTCTGGAGACAGCTACTGTCATGTCCATCTCTGATTCCGAGGACTCACCAATACTTGACAGAGAGCTGAATCACGTGTTCCAGCAGCATTTCTGGACATTCCGAAGGGCAGGGCATGTTTTGCTCTCATGCTTTTGCAAATTTGCAGCTTTCAAATAGTCTACAGGCTTATTCAGGATCATTGCATTTATCTGAACTTTAAATGTCTATGGTTCCAATGCATGTCGACCATACCTCTTACCCATATCGGGCCATTTCCATGATTCTTAGACCAATCTTTGTGCCCTATTTCAAACTGTCTCTCTCACTTGGTGGAGTATCATGCCCTGATGAAGGGTTATGTCCAAAACTTGCTTTTCCGATGCTGCCTGACCTGCTGTGCTTCTTCCACCGCCACACTTTATCGACCCTGAGAACCATGACAGTTACGTAACTAGTGAAGCTATAGGCTATTTCTTCAATCCAGCCTTCAGTGTTTGGATCACTCTTTCTACTAGGCCATTGGATGATGAGTGGTATGGAGCTGTCCTTTTATGTCAAATTCCATTCAACTTTAAAAAAAAACAAATTCCATGCTGGTAAACGATGACCCTTTATCTGTAACCAACTCCGGGACTCTGTTGCAAAAGATGTGCAAAGTTTTTCCATTGTTCCATGTTTATGAAAATCCAACAACGTTGAGTGGGTGTCTACAATAATAAAGAACACCAAACCCATGAAAAGGCCTGTATCATCAATATGCAACAGAGTCCAAGGTTTATGTAGGCATTCCCACAGATGAGGAGGAATTTCAGGTGGCTATTTTGACCTTAATGAAACTCTGGGTCTTTTCCCAACAATACAGCTATGTCTACATCCAAGCCTGGCCACTAGATATCACTCTTGCCAATATCTTCATTTTGGAGACCTCGGAATTGCCACAGTGGAGTTCGCCAGTATTTAATAGAGATTTTGCTTGGGACAATCATTCTCTCTACCCTTAACAATATACCATCCTCTATGGTCTCTCCAGGCCAAAAAGGTTTTAAATCTGTGAAAATCCTTTGGTTTTCCCCATCAATATCAATTGTACAATTTTGAAAGAACTGGATCTCTATGTCCAAAGTCTGATATTGTCAGCATTTCCCAAAGTTTAATATCACCACCAATGGTGTATCTGCTAATGAGAGGTGGCTCAATGCATCCACATTTGCTATTTGGCCTCCCAAGCAGTGTTCTAACTTGTAATTATAAGCATTTCGTATTAGCACCCAGCACTGCTCTGTCCTCTATAAGCATCTCATGAAGGGTTAAACCAAATTCTCAGGCTTCTGCCAGTCATCTTTACCTAGTCAAAAACCCCAGTCCAGATTCCCCAGATTCTCAAATTGCTAAATAAAAGCTATAGCATTTCTAAATTACAGAAGGCTTTTCTATATGTCAGTCAATTCTTGAAAGATTTTAATATCAGGTGCCTCAGGGAAAATTTAGCTCCTAATGACAGGAAACACTGCATCACCACAAGCTGTCAGAAGAAATACTCATTGTTTTTCATCTGCCACAATGTAATCTGCCTGGTAAGAAATAACATTCTTTCTACGTACTGGGCCCAGTCCTCAACAGCAGGATCAAACAAGTCAAACTTCACAAACAAAGAAATGATGTAGGAAAATGCCTACCCTCACCCCAGAACCCAATACTAACTCTGAACCACACCTGCTACCTAACCCCCACAACCTGCCAACAGATTCAGGAACCTCTTGTGTATTTTTCTACAACTCATCCTAAAGCAAAAATTATACCCCTAGACCAACAAACTAATTGTTTCTCTACATACCCTTTTACAGCGCCATCAAAGTGGCTTTCAGGACATTATAATGTCCGATGACAGCAACTGGCTGCTGTGATAATGGGGCATCGTTTGCCGCCTTCTGACAGTTCTACACTAAGAAAGAACTGTTAGAACATATGGGTCCACATTTCTTAGCGAGCCCTTGTCAGAATTTCCTCTCAAAAAAAGTAAAACTCTCTTCTTTCATAAAAAAGCAATCTTTGTGTGAGATTGCCACTCCCTGGAAAATCTAATCCAGCATGTATTCTTTTTTCCAATGTTTCAATGTGTCATCCATCAAAGTTATAATGGACAGTCAAGAAAATTCCTGTGTGAATTCAATCTGTATATTCTAACATTCTTGATTGACAACTATTTGGAAAATACTTTGAAAAGTGCCCCGTGATTTTTATTTTCAGCTCAGGTGCAACACAGACAACCAGACTTGCTGCTGTCAATGTGTCAGTCTTTTTTTATGGAAACTCTTAACATAATCATAATAAACTTGGTTTGCATAACAGAAAGAAAGGTAATGTATTAATTTAACACATTTTTCTATAATCACAGATAAATGTGCATAAACCCTATTTATACTGATTGGAAGGAACATGGGTCAGTCTCCTCAAACCAAATTTTAGTTCGAATGAGCAATTGTTGAATAGAACTGCAACTGATCTTACCTCATTTCAACCTTCTTTTGATGAATTTTAAAGAATTGTCATGGCTACCACTAATCAGACTTTGGGTCGCAGAATTAGCTGCATAAATTTGCATGTCTAATTTGTGGCTTTGCATTTTACAGGGTTTGTTCATCGTTTTTCACCTTGAAATTCAAAATAAATGGCTCTATTTCATGTATCACAATTTTAAAGATGACTCTTTTTGTCATAACACAGCTCACTGCCCAAAAATTGACGTGATTATTTGAAATGGTTTGTTAAAGCTTGTTAACTCTGTTGATTATAAAATTTCATTTTTTATTACTCCCAAGTTTTACTGTGTATTTGCAATATTATTTTTGTTCCTGTTGCATTGCCCATATCTTTTGGGTTGTTTGTATTTTGTTTGTCGCTCCTTTTCCCACAACAGTTTTGCTACTAGCTACTATTCACTTGAAGCAGATAACTTGCACAAAATTAGAATCACTTCTGGGTCTCTATTAATGCATGGATTTGAAAAATAATGGTAAATTAATTTGGGGTCAAGAAAGGCAGTGTAGATACAATTTAGGCACAAAGCCTTTTATAGGGGGTCCAAAGAGTCCTACCTGAGCACGTGAGAGTGTTTCTATCTGAACCACTTCTGCTTCATAATAACCATGGAATCAAATTTCTGTGTCATCAAATTCATCCAAGTATCTAGTGGGATAATATTTTCATCAATGGGAAACAGATTACCAAAGAAATAGCATTTTACCTCAAAACAAAAAAGCCAAAAATGGATGATTTCATAGACAAGTCACATGCTTTTTTTTTCGAAATTGACCGAAGTATTCTAAGATCTTATGCAACTTAACATGGCTTAAATTGTTTGTGTCTATGTGGCCTTTGCTCTCATCTGATTAGGATCTTACCATTTCAGGTGTAATTCATTTTCTTATCCACTCAATGTATTACTTCATCTCACTCTTATCTTCAATTCCATCTTCCGGTAAATATTCTTCTGTATCTGTCACTGCACTACAATTCCAACTCTGTCCCTTCAACACAAGTTGGAATCATTTGATTTCTTTCTCTTAAATTCTCAAGTCAAGATTGTGTTTATTATTATAACAATTAAGGGCAATCTGAGCATGGGCGCCTGTGGACCCATTCCATTCTCCATACCTTTCTAGTGTGAAATCTTTATTTACCATAGACAAGTCACATGCAGCCATATCAACCCTTACAACCGATCATATGGCCTGAATGAATGGGAACAACCTTTTATGTCTTTACTATCTCACCACATATCACAATGATATTCATGCCTCCATTAGAGTGTTGGTGGAACATATCATTGGCTCAGACATACTCCATTATTTGGGGAATTTTTTTATGACCTTGCCAGGATCTCAGAGATAATAGCTGTATTCTAAACTAATCCAATCAAAATTGAGTTTTCATGCAGTTAGTAGATCAGAAGTTCCAATTACAAGCAAGTGTACTTGCTGCAAATATTGTGCCAGTTAAAGGGACAATTGTGGTGTAAGGCTGCTGATTCTTAAGGGTGCTCGAGACTTGGGGGGGATAGTTCTAAATTCCCTGGCAACATTCCTGAAAGTATGCTAGCTATTTGAATGTTTCCAAGATTGGAGATTTCAATTATGTGGATAGCTAAGGTTGTTTTCCTTAGAGTAATGATTTGGAGGTGCCAGTGTTGGACTGGGGTGTACAAAGTTAAAAATCACCCCACTGCACTACACACACACAATCACATACATAGACACACATGCGCGCACACACACACACACTCCTACAGACCCATACACTCAAGCAGACCCTCTCATACGCTCACACATAAACTCCCACACTCTCACAAGAACCCTCTCACAGGCTTATACTCCTTTACACTCACACTTTCATACATACACATACACACACTTTCTCACAGACACTCACACCCCCCGCCGCGTTCACACACACACACTCCCCCACATGCGCACGCGCACACACGCACACTCCCCCACATGTGCACGCACACATATACACACGCACACACAAGATTGTGGGGTGAATGTGTACTTGCAGAATTACATTTTGCTCAAAAACTGCTTAAATCCACATAAGATTCTGTAAATCTCTTTTTTTAGATTAGAATCAGTCTGAACATTGGGGCACAGGCACCCTCACACAGTGCACCTTACACTTTCAATGCATTACCTGGGCCTATTGTTAAAGTTCACTTGAGAATGTAACTTTAAGAAAGTTCTGGAATTTACATATGAAAGAACTGAAACTAACATGCCCATTCTAAAAGATGAGAGGCTTAACATACAATCCAGGTCTTTTTCAATATATAATTTTAGTTACATCACACTGTAAACTTTTGGTATAAATTCTGTGTCCTACAATCTTATACTCCACAACCATCTGATGAAGAAGCAGTGCTCCAAAAGCTTGTGCTTCCGAATAAACCTGTAACCTGGTATTGTGTGATTTTTAACTTCTTTTGAGTAGTAATGGTTGAGAAGAGATTTGGCAGAGGTATTCAAAATCATGAAGAATCTGGATAGAGCACATGTGAAGAATCTGTTGCCATTTGTGGTAGGATTGAGTACAAAGGGGTATACATTTAAGGTAATTGATTAAAAAAAAGCATGGAAGCAAGGAATTTGTTTTTGTACAGTGAGTGGTTAGAGTCTGAAATGCACTGTCTCTGAGTGTGGAGGAAGCTGATTCTTTCATGGCTTTTAAAAAAAAACTTGATAAACAACGAGAAGGTAAAAATTTGTAAGGCTGTGTGGAAAACGCAAGGAATTGAGACCAGATGAGTTGCTCTTACAGACACTCACCAAATTGTCACCAAATTGTCTCCCTCAATTTGGTGAGTGTCTGTAAGAGCAACTCATCTGATCAACAAGATTGTCTACATCCATTTTTGTTATTTAGCCAATCTGAAACATATCTTTGACAGAAAATCACATCCATACTTTTGTTACCTCCAAATACTCTCCTTGTTGGTGTACCAATGTACAGCTTCTATAAAATTCAGCTTTTGTAAAGTTGGAACATAGAACATTACAGTGCAGTACATACCCTTCAGCCCTCAGTGTTGTGCGTCCTGTGGAACCAATCTGAAGCACATTTATCCTACCTTATTAGTTCTGCTTCTAAAACATATACATTGTCATGTTAACCTATTGTCCCCTTACTTCCTAATTTACTTTCATTCCCAGTTCAAACACATTTCTTTGTGTTCAAAATCCTCCCCTCTTCTCTTGAGGCAGCCACTAAAACATGATGAATAATATGGAGGATCCTTAGCACTGTGAGGGGTATACTAACTGTCAACATACTTTTCCCAACTCAATCTCTTTTACCTTTGAGTCTCTTATATGTTGTCACTAAAGAATCAGTAATAGCTTTCATGACAGCAAGTACCATTAGACTTAGGATATCTTTCCATGGAATCTCTTTCTGTACCTGGCTTTGACTGTTTTAGCTTTACGCATCTATTAAACCAGCCTTCACCAAATTGCTGATATCCTTCAACATTGTCAGTCAGTGGTTCCAAGAGCTTGTAAATAGACTCAAAGGATTTTAAAACATTTCTTTCTATAGACTGACCCTATGAAGTGAATATCTATCATCTCTACAATGAAAGCATCTAGTTCTGATTTCCACCAACAGCATCATCTTCTCCCCAGTAGAGGTTTGTGCATTGGCACTTCCACTGTTCCCCAGTGATGCAGTGTCCCAGGGTAGATATCCCTCCCTAATTTGGTGTTTGTGCAGATGCATCAATGGACATTTTGAATTTGAATTAGCATTATTGTTGTGTGTACTCAAATAAATGTAGTGAAAAGTTTACAAGTCACCACTTACATCATTTTGGGCACAAAGGTACCAAAGTAGAGATTATTCAGTATAGATTCTGAGGAAAAGAAAACATAAAGAAATAAAAAGTCCAGTATTGCAGCTTATAGGAATAAATTAGAAAATAGAGAAATAAAAAATTCAAAACGACATTCCTACCAACCTAGCCCACACTGACACCTAGCCTCCAGTCCATGCTGGGTCTTGACTTTAAACTGCCCCAGGTTTCATCTCGAGTTTGTCATGGCTGGGCGACCGCTCTGGAATCACCGTGAGACCAGAAGTCCACAATGAGGCCAAGCCAGGCCAGACGACTGCCACATCGGGCTGAGAGACCATCACGCTGAGCAGCTGAGAGACCGCGAGGCCAATCTGAGATGACACCACGCTAGGCTGATACCGCCATGCCTAGCAGCAAGATCACCAGGCCACGCCAGACCAGGAGATCACCACACTAGACAGTATACCCACATTAATTTTAGGAAATTCCAGGATTTTGACCTAGCAATGTTGAAGGAGCCAGTTATGTAGTTCCAGTCAGGATGATGTGTGCCTGGATCAGAACGTGCCGGTGATGGTATTCCTATGTTGTAAGTTTGGAAAAAGCTGCCAGAAGAGTGTTGGTGAATTACTGCAGTGCATCATGGACATGTTAGGCATTGCTGTCACAGTGCAATGGTGGTGGGGGAATGAATGTTGAAGGTGATAAGTGGGATACCAATCACATGGGCTACTTCCTCTTGAATGTTGTCAATCTCTTTAGTGTTTTTGGAGCTGCACTCATCCAGGCAAGTGGAGAGGTTTTGATTACACTTCTATCTTGTGCCTTCTAGTTGTATGACAGGCTAGTTTCTGATGTGTTCTTTCTACAATGTAGCCATTCTATCAGTAAATCTTAATTCACCCATAGCCTTTGCAGGCCCAATGCCTTGAGTCATTTCTTTATATCACATGCAATGAATCAAATTGGCTGAGGGTTGCTGTAGCATCTTTGACAGATCAAGGAGAAGATCCACTACTTCCTTGCTTGTGTAATGATGGGACAAGGGGCAACAAATGAAAGACATTGCTACTATCAGCTTCCTTCAATGAATTGATTTGCAAACAAAATTATTCATGAGCATTTTCAAATGAAATAGAATTTAAATAATCTGCATCCATGTAATTGCAATTAAAAGTTAATATCACTTTGACTAACCGTCTTCTTAGCTAAATATGTGATTCTAGTACTGAATGCAGGAAATGTATTGGCATATGTTTCAGGTGCTGATAAGTCTTGTAGGGTTGACCCATCTCTCTCTTCCAGTTCCACTCACATTTTTCCCAATTGTTTAGAATCAGAAAATGAGTGATTCTTCTGCAGCCGCACTATATGTGTATATGACAAATAGTTTTTTTGTCTTCATGGTGATGAATCAATCATTGCAACAAGAATTAAAACTAAAACTAATTTTCTGTCAAATGGATCTTGCTGGTAGGAAAGTGAAATTAGCAAGATATTTCATTATCATTTTACTCTTTCAAACCCTATTCTGTCTGTGTCTGATAATTGCTCAAATACTTATTGGCAATCATTTATAGAAATTTATAAAATCCCAGTCCATTCCCCTATTGCTTTTTAGCTGAAAGATAACAGAGGACTGAAATTCAGTATCCATTCTTGATGATTTTTATTTTAATTCCCATGACGAATTCCCTTGTTGAACAGAATTTGCACTGATGACATGCTGTTGTCTGTAAAGCAATTGTCATTGTTTTCAGTTTGAAGTTCTGGATGGCTCTGGTTGCTCTGCATCTACAGATTTGTAGCAAAATGCAGCTCAACCAAACTGGCGACTCAAACTGCCTAACTAAAAGGTTCTTGGTGCCACTTTCTTTCAAAGTATTCCATCACTCGTTTGAAAACCAACTTTGTTTTGCACAGCTATAACTGTGAACCATTTGACTTTTTTTTCAAAGTTGTAATACTGTCCTGGTATTTCAGCTCTCAAGCAGTGTAGGAAACTTCCATTTTTGTTTATAATCCAAAAAGAAAAATACAAAGCCCCTGACAGTTTTTAAAATAATACTGATTCTTTTTTAGATTTTGAGTTAATTGCAAGTTAGTTTATAAGGAAATCCCTGATAAATGTGCACACTGTACATAAAACATTTCATGTAGTAATTAAAGCAACATTTCATTTAGTAATTAAACGGAAAAAGTAGTCTGTATTCTCAGACTACTAGATGAATTGATTAGATGCCATAATCTCTGTTGACATGTTCATATCTTGTGAGGTGCAATATTTTATGATTCACTGACACTGCATGATAGTAATGAAGCTGGCTATAATCAATGGAAACTCTGAATCTATAACGGCAGTAAGCTGCAATTTATTGCATTTTGGATGCTCAGTCATGGGCATAGCAACTAAACACAGCTATTCTGATCAGAACAATGTCAAAATATTGAGCCATTTTCAGTGTGATATTATAAAAGATCATTTTACAGTGCATGAATATTGTCCCAATGGTAAATAGTCAAAACTGTAAAATAACATATTGCTCCTTCAATCTTAGGTAGTTGATTGTGCCTAGTTTCTTTTTAAAAACACAAAGAAATAAAGTAAACTTTTGTGAAAGATGGAATTGTGACTACAGTATGAAGTTATAACTCTTCTTTTGATATTGCACACCCCACAAATGTCAGAATATCGTAGAGACAACTGAGGATTCAAGTAACAGAATTAATATTTAGTATTCCCAAGTGGCCATTTTAATGCTTAGGTTTCACAGGGTGTGCTTGATAACATGTATGACACACCTGGGGAGTGAAATTCACTCCAAGAAAATTGATGGTTAATTTTTCATATCTTTTTCCCACTGATGTTTAGTTTGATTGTTCATCCTCTTTTAAAGGGTCTTATTTCCTAAATCTCACTGTATCATTTTACATGATTTGAAATTAAACACCTTCATAATGTTTTTCCAATCAATGGAAAATTTAAAAATGTAATATATAAAAGACTGCCAATTGGCATCGTCCCAGTTTTCGCATCTAGTATGTCTAAGTTCTTTCTATGTGTTTCGCACCATGTAACGTCAAAATTCAGAACAATGTCACAAAATTTCACCCTGTGCCAATGTAACATTAGGCAATATTGGTATGGGAAGATTCCTGATCTACTGCAGTCTTTGTGTTGTGGGTGTAATCATGGAGTTATTGAGGAGGCAGTTCCAGGACTTTGACTTGTTGACAATATAGGAACAGACATGATTTTAAGACAGAATTCTCTGTGACTCACAGGAGTTTCTGATCCCAATCTCTTCCTATTCTTGTGTTTCAATCTAGTAGTGATCACAGTTTGGAGCATGCTATTGAAGGTACTTTGGAGAATCACTGCAGTATATCTGGTAGATTTCATTTGAGGTGATTTGTTATTGTTGCATGTAGCTAAATACCGTGAAAAGTTTTGTTTTGCATACTGTACAAGCAGATGGTACCATACAAAGTGTATTAGGATACAGAACAGAAAGAAGAATACAAAGTTATTGCTGCAGAGAAGGTGCGCAAACAGCAAGATCAACATTAAATTTGAAATTTGAGAGATCCATTCAGATAGTATATACTGTTACATTTTTGCATTATTGGTGGAGGGAATGGTATATTTAAATGGTGAATAGAATGTTATTGAAGAAAGCTATTTTATTCTGAATGTATTGGGTGTCTTCTATGTTGTTGGAGTAGCTTTCATACCAGGCAAGTGTGGGTTATTCCATAACAGATATTTAACTCTGGTTGGTGTATAAACTTTGGGAAATTTGTCAGATAGTTGCTAGCCCCAGATTCCTAGCTCTCACCTACTATTGTAGCCACAGCATTTATGCCTCTGGTCAGTGGCAATCCCCAGAGGGGAGAATCCAACTATTGTAATGCAGATGGATGGTTACATCTTTTTTGTTAGAGATGACACTACACTTCCTGGCACATGACTGGCATGAATATTACTTGCCGCTTCACAGACAAAATTCAATATTGTCTTAGTAAGCTGATCAGGACTACATCAATATCTGAGGAGTTACAAATGGGATTGAATACTGGCAAGCATGCCAGTTTCTGACATGGTGATGGTGCAAAGGTATTTAATAAAGCAGCTGAAGAGGGTTGAATCTAGGACACTGCCTAAGGAACTCCAGCAGTGTGTCCAGGGAATGAGGGGATTGGTCTTTAATAACCACAACCATCTTGTTTGTATTAGCAATGACTCTAGATAGTATAGGAATTTCCTGTAATTCCGATTGATTTCCATCTTATTTGGGCTCTCAGTCAAATGCTGCATTAATATCAAGGGCAATCATTCATCCCTTAATTTCTAACATTCAGCCTTTCTGCCCACATTTGGACTAAGGTTATAATGAAATTTAGAGACTGGCAGAACCCAGCCTGAGCATTAGTGACAAGCTATTGCTGAGTAAGTGTACGTACAAGCACAGTTTTATAACTTTTTCTGTTACTTTGCTAATTATGATAAAAGGAGGAGAGGGCTGATTAGGTAGTCAAAAGGGGACTTATACATGGAGGCTGGTGCATGGCCAAGGATTGAATGTATAATTTGCATCCTTAAAGAGGGTTGTTGTAAAAGTTGAAGTAATTAAGACATTCAAAGGATTTTAAATTGATAAGGACAAGATATTGGATAGGCTTCCTGTACTGAAAGTTTGTAGTGTACTGGAATCAAATAAGATGCATAAAGGGGTAGTGAGAGTGGCCCTAATTTTCCAGTCTTCCTTAGACTCGGAGTGATGTCAAAGGACTAGACCTTGCAAACTATGCTCAAGAAAGGGCATAACGTTAAGCCTGGCAGCTACAGACCAGTCAGGTAAACCTTGGTAATGGGAAACTTCCACAAATGGTAACTTGGGGCAAAGCTAATTGTCAATTGGACAAATTTATGTTAATTAAGGAAACCCAGGACAGATTTCTGGGAAAATCATGTTGAGGTTTTGATGAAGATAATCCTGTTGATGTACAGTATTTCACCTTTAAGAGAAAAGCGCAATAAAAAGGAGTGCTGACATGGATTCAAAATTGTTTTAGTGAGAGAACCAAGAGTTATTTTTGAGACTGAAGTAAGGCTTATAATGGAGTTTCCCAGGAGTTGGTGTCAGTACACTACTCTTCCTTTTAAATATATACTAAAATCCAAGGGCACAATTTCAACACTAGTGGACCAAAGTTTTGTGAGTTATGACATGGTAATATGGAATTTCAAAATAGTATAGATACGATGATTGAATGGGCAAACAAGTGGCAGATGAGATTTAATGCATAGAAATTTGAAATTATTTGTTTTGGGAGGAAGAATGCAGAGACAATACAAATTGAAAGGTACTTACAGAGGATGCAAGAACAGAGGCACCCGGTTTATGTTGAAGGTGATAGGATAATACAGCATACAGAATCCAACTAGGCTTTATTGTGACAGTTACTTCTTATTGTGAGTATTTTATGTGTTGAAAGCCAGCACTTTGTGAAAGTGGCAATGTTGTGACATTCAGGTACAGAGAGGGTCAAGAGCAGTTCAGTGGTAACATTCAATTTTGCCCTGCAATAGCACAAATACGACCAAAGTTTGTTGACATTTTAGTTGGGCACTCAGGGCAGTTCAGAGGTTACTAAAAAGCAACTAGGATCACAAATAATTGGAAAAGGGGACAGGTGCAGATTCCATGTTAAGTGCTGATTTTCGTTACACTGTGTCTAGTTATACTGAGTCAACACTGGGATTTTATTATTATGTGAGTCTGCAGTTGGGATCCCTGGGTGACGTCAAGATTAGTTAAATAGCTAAGTGTACTTGGGGCTCAGGAAAAAGCATATGAAAGATTTATTTTGGTGGAGCTAGCTCATGAGTGGCTCAGAAGCCTCAGAGCATTAAATCAGCAATAAAGCTGAGACAGTAGATTTGAAAGGCCATAAACAGCACTTAGAGTCATTGAGATATGCAGCATGGAAACAGACCCTTTGGTCTCCAACCCGTCCATGCCAACCAGATATCCCAGACCTGATCTACTCCCACTGCCAGCACCCGGCCCATGTCTCTCCAAACCCTTCCTATTCATGTACCCATCCAAATGCCTCTTAAATGTTGCAATTGTACCAGCCTCTACCACTTCCTCTGGCAGCTCATTCCATACACGTACCACCCTTTGCGTGAAAAAGCTGCCCCTTTTGTATCTTTCCCCTCTCACCCTAAACCTATGCCCTCTAGCTCTGGACTCCCCCATCCCAGGGAAAAGACTTTGTCTATTTATCCTATCCATGCCCCTCATAATTTTGTAAATCTCTATAAGGTCACCCCTCTGCCTCCAACACTCAAGGGAAAACAGCCCCAGCCTCTCCCCATAGCTCAAATCCTCCAACCCTGGCAACATCCTTGTAAATCTTTTCTAAATCCTTTCAAGTTTCACATCTTTCCGATAGGAAAGAGACCAGAATTGCACACAATATTCCAACAGTGCCCTAACCAAAGTCCTGTACAGCTGCAACATGACATCCCAACTCCTGTAATCAATACTCTGACCAATAAAAGAAAGTAAACCAAACGCCTTCTTCACTATCCCATCTACCTGTAACTTCACTTTCAAGGAGCTATGAACCTGCACTCCAAGGTCTCTTTGTTCAGCAACACTCCCTAGGACCTTACCATTAAGTGTATAAGTCCTGCTAACATTTGCTTTCCCAAAATGCAGCACCTCGCATTTATCTGAATTAAACTCCATCTGCCACTTCTCAGGCCATTGGCCCATCTGGTTAAGATCCTGTTGTAATCTGAGGTAACCTTTTTCACTGTCCACTACTCCTCCAATTTTGGTGTCATCTGCAAACTTACTAACTGTACCTCTTATGCTTGCATCCAAATTATTAATGTAAATGACAAAAAGTAGAGGACCCAGCACCGATCCTTGTGGCACTCCATTGGCCACAGGCTTCCAGTCTGAAAAACAACCCTCCACCACCACCCTCTGTCTTCTACCTTTGAGCCTTACTTGTTGCAATTGTGCAAAATTAGAAAAGCCAGGGACAATCTTTAGATTGGTGAAGGACAGAATTTGATGAAGAGCTGGATTTTTTTAAACCTGTGAATAGGTCTTCAAGTGCACTTGAAGTCATGGGGAGTGTGGATCCAGAAAGGTAGGCAATCAAGCATAACAGGAGCAGTCATTTAGATAGTTCATGACAGTGCAGCTCTTGAGAAGGAATTTCAAGACCAGTTCAGCAAAATTAAACCTTACAATTATCTGGGGTTTAATGAGATTTAATAACTTATTAAAGGGCAGAAAGTGGAATTGAGATTAAGATGAAACATTTAGAGGGATATGGGCCAAACACAGACAAATGGAAGTTGTTTAATTTGAGAAGTCTGGTTCAGCATGGACAAGTTGGAACAAAGAGTGTGCTATATGTCTCTGACTCTTTGAGATCAGTCGTGATTGTATTAAGTAATGGAACAAGTTTAAGAGGCTGAATTGCCTACTCCTGCTCAATGATCTTATGGTAATATGTCATTAATGTTTTGGGGGGAGTTGCTTAGAAATCCAAAGGTATTTGGTCACAATATATTACCTTTATTTACCACATGCTAATTTAATGTGTTAGAAATAAGTTGCATGTGTAATATAGATTGAATTACAGTGCTAGGTCACCATCAAGGCCCCACCTTCTCAACCTGTCCCATTCCTCTGAAGTGCGGTGACTCTCAGGTTAAACTCACCACTTGTCTGTGTAATGAGCCAGCTGTCTATAGTCACCTGTGACTATCAGTGACTTTCACCATATATGATAAAGTATAGTCATTTGTGTGGAATCTAGTTGCTTCATACTGATGGTATATTGTTTGGATATCACATTTTGCCCGTTTTAAAGGGAATGGATTGTTGATCTCAAACCAGATCATATTACAAAGTTAATTAACTAGTCTAGAATCATAACATAATAACTGGATCCATAAAGTACAAAAGGAAAGAAGTTGTATTGAACTTGTATAGTACATTCGTGTGCCTCAGCTGGAGTGTTGTGTGGGCTTATGAGTATCACCATTTAGGAAGGATGTGAAGGTAGTTTTCATCAGCCCTGCCATCCCAATATGGTTTATTTTGGTTTGTTCCTTTATACTCAACAGGCAGAGCTGTGAAACCATTGTAGCCATTGTTTGCACAATCCCTAAATATTTGGCCTTCCTAACTTTTGGGGAGGTTTATTCCTTTTGTCAAAAAGTCAGAGAAAATTATGACCTGGAAGTTCATGTTGGTCTTTCTCTTGACACATACTGCTCCAGCTGTCAGGACTAATTGAGATTGTTCAATCTTTGGCAATCCTGTGTTTTCCAAAAGAGCTACAAATAGATTTTATTGCCACGGAATCAAACCGTGTCGAGTTGAGAACAGTTGCCAGATACTCCGGTTTGATGCTCGAAAACACTCGTCATTAAAGCGGGTGATAGATTGCATTATAGTCCCTGCTCGATTTAATCGCCAAACTGTCCGCTGTTGCTGATATTTCAGTCCGTAAGTACTTGGTTGAAAGCAGTATGAACGGTGCCTTATCTAGGCCATTTGTAAAGACATTTGCTGGCTGGCGGGCGGGGGAGAATCGATGGAGCTGCGCGATCCATAGCCCGTACAGATGATAGCTGGGAGCGATCCTGGCTTGAGCAGCTCTCGGTTGAGCACTGAGCGAGTGCCGGCGAAAATGTTCTCATTGCTAGCGGTGCGTTCACACGCACTAAGGGCAATCTGGGAAAGAAGTTGTTACGAGAAGTGAAAGGGCTGGGAAAAATGAAGAGAAAAAGACATCGGTCATCAGACTAAACATGGTCTGAAAGGATAGTTTCACTAAAGAGCGTTTTTTAATGGTAGTGAGTGTGGGAGCCCTATGGTAATGTTAGGGTCATGTCTGTTATGATTGATCTAACACTTGATACCAGTGCGTGTTGGCCGTTTCCTCTTTATCACTGAACAGTGCTTAGATGGTCGCTCATTTACGCAGAATGAAAGTAGGCTGCAGTCTGATGTCTCGTTTCTGTCTCTCCATCCCTGTCTGTTTTATCACAGGGATTCTGGTCCAGGGAGCTGGGACCCTCAGGGATGTGAAACGGTGCAAACACAAGCATCACACACGAAATGTCTTTGTAATCAACTGGCCACTATCGCCATCTTAGCCCAGAAACCGAGAGATTCGGTGAGTATTGTACAAAACATAAAACGCCTGATTGCATATCACACCTCCAAGCTGTTTTGGAATTTATATTTTCTATTATATTTCAGAGATTAGCTTATGTGTCTGTTGAGCATTCCTGGAAAAGGGGCCAGTATTGTATCACTAAGGTTATGTTATACAAACCGCATTCTCTTGTGGATGTCTTTGTTATGTACATTGCCGTAAAAAATAAATCACGGCTCAAGGTATTTTTATACAAAATGTTGCACTAAATGAAGGTTTTCATTTCGTTTCAATATGTATCATAAAGATTGCTGTGAAAATTAAAAGTGTTGACACGCTGTGCTAGTAGTATCATGCATACTAACCCCGTTGACCATGAACTTTCACACTTTTGGGGTGGCATTGGAGGCGTGACGTGAACTGCCTCTCTCGGAGGTGATATATCCGTCATTAATCCAATGTTAAAACAAACCGACGATTCAGTGAAGAATTAGAAAACAGTATTCAAACTAGTTTTTGAAAGGTGATGTTCTGAAAAATCAAATGCTGTTGTGTTATGACTTAACGTAGTTTTGTAGTGAAGAATTCACGGATAATTTGTTTTTGGTTAGAAATAGTTTCAAAGTCCCACATTTAAGCTCGGGCCCTACAATGTTCAGCAGACTTTCAATGGGCCTTCTTTAATTAAATAAGCAAAGGTACTTCGAACAATCTAAAAGAGGTACATAAATTTACCTTAAAGAATATTAAGTCGATAGGAAATGCCTTATGAAAACTGAACTGATCATGCATTTCAAACAGGTTTGTGGCCTTAGGGGTTTTTTATGATGTATAAAAACATTGCTAAGAAATAAATAAATGGTATTGGATTACTGTGATTCTTTAGGTTTTTAACATTATTTTATGCATTGAAATTTTTTATGAGGTACTTTTCATCCAAAAGTTGAATGCTGAGAAGTTATAGCAGCAGTATGGAAACAGACTTATTGGGTACATGCCACAATGATTAAAATTATTCTGTCACAAAATGATGTCACAAGGACTTGCTCTATGGCTCCTGAGGCCACTTTATAAGTAATGGTTTCGTATTTCAGTTTGGTTCCTCTGATATTCTTGTGACAGTGACTTTAATAACTTCTGTTGTTGAAACTATTAGGCATGCATTTAGTTACAAGTTGGGCTGTGATTTTTATGCAGTTGTTTTCTGTCTGATTATACTGCATTATAAGGTGTGTTTCCACAGCCAAAGCCTTGTAATTGAATCTCAACATAGAAGTAAAGTTGCTGCGATGCATTTAGACCATTGGTATTGCAAGTCAAATTTCATCTTTGTTTTTGTAAAGGTTAAGATAAAAATATAAAAATGGTATTTGATAATCTTGTAACAATTGCTGCAGTTCAGAGCTTGGAGTCACTGTGAGCTATAGCCAGAACTGATAATCAATTGAAATGTTTTAAATTTTCAGCAAACGCTGTGAAAGATTTATTCTCTTTCACATAGATCATCTAAGAGACATTGCTAGCCTCTTCGAGAGAAAGTGAGGGCTGCAGATGCTGGAGATCAGAGCTGAAAATGTGTTGCTGGAAAAGCGCAGCAGGTCAGGCAGCATCCAAGGAACAGGAGAATCGACGTTTCGGGGCTAGAAGGGCTTATGCCCGAAACATCGATTCTCCTGCTCCTTGGATGCTGCCTGACCTGCTGCGCTTTTCCAGCAACACATTTTCAGCTCTTGCTAGCCTCTTCACCAACATCCTACTCAAGGAAACTGTTGATATTTGCCCTATGTTACTATATTGTTGCACCAATGTGCTATCAGTATCCAATTTTGTTTTCATAGAACCAATGAATTGAGCAATTCATGCAGTTGAATTCAGTTTTAATGACATCACATAAACCTAAATGTATAGTGTGGCCATGGGACCCCTTCGAGGTCCAACCTTTGCTAACATTTTCTTGGTTACCATAGGAAGCATGTTTTAAATGGAGTGATCACTAACGTCCTATCTCATGCCAACTTCTGATATGTAAATAGCAGAATTGCAATGTTTGATCCTCAACTGCATCAAATTAATCCTTTATGCACCTAATAAATTCCAGGAGAAAGTGAGGACTGCAGATGCTGGAGATCAGAGTCAAAAAGTGTGGTGCTAGAAAAGCACCGCCAGTCATGCAGCATCCGAGAAGCAGCAGACTCAACGTTTCAAGCATAAGCTCTTCATCAGGAATGGGGTGAGGGCAGGGTGGCTAAGGGGGCTGAGAGAGAAGTGTGAGCGGGGTGGAGCTGGGGAGAAGGTAGCTGGGAATGCGATAGGTGGATGAACATGGGGGTGGTGGGGATAGGTTGGAGTGGAGGGTGGAATGCGTTTTGAACTACCCTACCTGTCCATCGTCTTTTCCACCTATCCACTCTGTCCTCCACTCCGACCTATCACCACCATCCCCCACCTTCATCTACCTCTTGCATTCCCAGCTACCTCCCCCCCCAGCCACATCCCCTTCTCATTTATTTCTCAGCCCACTTGGGCCTCCCCCACATTCCTAATGAAGAGCATATGCTCGAAACATCGACCTCTCCTGCTCCTCAGATGCCACCTGACCAGCTTGCTTTTCCAGCACTACACGTTTTGACTCTAAATGTCCATCCAAGCAGTCTTTAGGAAATTAGGTAAGAAATTGACAAGCATGCCTTCAAAAGTCGTTAACTCTGATCAGTGTCCATGACACACTGTAGTGAGTATTAGAACATGCTAGAACAGATGAATGTATGGCTGGAGAGATGAGGCTAGAAGGAAAGCTTCAGATTCTTCAAGCATTAGAACCATTTCTGGGGGAGATGGAGCCTGTACAAATTGGACAAGTTACATCTACACAACATCTTTGTGGGGAGGTTTGTTTTGGTGGATTTAAACTGGACTGACAAGGAGATGGTCTCGTGACAAGCAGTTTTTTTCTAGTTCATTCGTGGGATTTGGGGATTGCAGGTTGGACCAGCATTTATTGCCCAGACTGAATTTCTTCATTCTCAGACTACTGCAGTATATGTTGTGTAGGTAGACCCATAATGCCATTAGGGAAGGAGTTCCAGAATTTTGATCCAGCAACACTGAAGGAATAATGATATATTTCCAAGTCAAAATGGTAAGTGGCTTGGAAAGGAACTTTCAGATAGTGGTATTCTGATGCATCTGCTGCCCCTGTCTTCCTGGACTGAAGTGATTATCAGTTCAGAAAGTGCTGTGTAAGGAGTGTTGGTCAGTTTCTGTAGCACATCTTGTATATGTTACACATTACTGCTACTGAGCTTGGTGGTGGATGGGGTTGGGTATTTGTGCATGTGGTGCCAATCATGTGGACTGCTTTGACCTGGATGATATCAAGTTTCTTGACTGTGCACTTAGCGGCACTCATCCAGGAAAGTAGGGGACATTCCATGATACCTGTGACTTGTCCTTGTAGATGACCAACAGGCATTTGGAATTCAGAAGATGAGTCACTTACTGCATAATCCTTAGCCTCCGACTTGCTCTTGTAGCTACTGTATTTATATGACTAGTCCAGTTCAGTTTCTGGTCAATGGTAACACACCTCAGATTGTTGATGGTGGGGTTCAATGATGGTAACACATAGAATGTCAAGAGCTGATGATTGGAATGATTCAATTCTTTTTTGTGTAAATGGCCACTGGACATAGAACAGTACAGAACAGTCCTCGATGTTGTGCTGGCCTTCTATTCTATTCCAAGATCAGAATAACCTACATACTCTTCATTGTACTATCTTCCATGTGCCTATCCAACAGTTGTTTAAATGTACCTAATGTATCTGACTCTACTACCACTGCCAGCAGTGCATTCCACGCACCCATCACTCTCTGTGTAAAGAATGTACTCTGACATCACCCCTAAACCTTCCTCCAATTACCTTAAGATTATGCCCCCTAATGATAGACATTTCCACCCTGGGAAAGTGTCTCTGACTATCCACTCCATCTATGCCTCTCAGCATCTTGTACACCTCTATCAAGTCATCTCTCATCCTTCTTTGCTCCAATGAGAAAAGCCCTAGCTCCCTCAACCTTTCTTCATTAGACATGCCCTCCAGTCCAGGCAACATCCAGGTAAATCTCCTCTGCACCCTTCGCTAAAGCTTCCACATCTTTCCTATAATGATGCGACCAGAACTGAACACAATACAGAGGAACCTCAATAATCCGGCATTCAATTTATTTGAATATCGGATTATCCAGCAAAATTGCAAGATCCTCATGCTCGGCTAAACTATGTTATCTGGCTTTCGATTATCCAGAATTCAGTTAACTGAATGAAATACTGCTCAACCGTGTCCTTCGGATAATCAAGGTTCCTCTTGGAATATGGTCTAACCAGGGCTCTGTAGAGCTGCAGCATAACCTCGCAGCTCTTAAACTCAATCTCCCTGCTAATGGAAGCCAACACACCACACATCTATCAACTTGGGTGGCAACTTTGAGGGATCTGTGGACATGGAGCCTAAGATCCTTCTATTCATCCACACTGCCAAGAATCCTGCCTTCAACCTTGTATTCTGCGTTCAAATTCGACCTTCCAAAGTGAATGACTTCACACTTTTCCAGGTTGAATTCCATCTGCCACTTATCAGCCCAGTTCTGCATCTTGTCAATGTCCTGTTGCAATCTACAACAGCCCTCCACAATATCTGCAACTCCACCCACCAACCTTTGTGTCATCAGAAAACTTACTAACCCACCCTTTCACTTCCTCATCCAAGTCAATTATAAAAATCACAGAGCAGAGATCCTAGAACTGGTCTCTGTGGAACACCACTGGTCACCAAGCTCCATGCTGAATACTTTCCCTCTACCACCACCCTCTGTCTTCTATGGGCCAGCCAATTCTGTATCCACTCAGCCAGATTTCCCTGTATCCCATGCCTCCTTACTTTCTGAATGACCCTTTCACGGGGAACATTAGCAATGCCTTGCTAAAATCCATGTATACCACATCCACTGCTCTACTTTCATTAACATGTTTTGTCACATCCTTAAAGAATTCAGTAAAGTTTGTGAGGTATGACCTTCCCCTCACAAAGCAATACTTACTATCTCTAATCAAACGATGGTTTTTCAAGTAATTATAAATCCTGTCTCTCAGAATTAGATTAGATTACAAGATTACATTACAGTATGGAAACAGGCCCTTCGGCCCAACAAGTTCACACCGACCCGCCGAAGCGCAACCCACCCATACCCCTACATTTACCCCTATACCTAACACTACGGGCAATTTAGCATGGCCAATTCACCTGACCTGCACATCTTTGGACTGTGGGAGGAAACCGGAGCACCCGGAGGAAACCCACACAGACACGGGGAGAATGTGCAAACTCCACACAGTCAGTCGCCTGAGGCGGGAATTGAACCCGGGTCTCTGGCGCTGCGAGGCAGCAGTGCTAACCACTGTGCCACCGTGCCGCCCACCACTGGTCCCACCACTTTGCCCACCACTGACATAAGATTGACTGGTCTGTAATTCCCAGGATTATCCCAGTTTCCTTTTTTGAACAAGGCAATGGCGGGGGCTGTAGAAAACTCCCAATAAAAAGACTGCTTCTTTCCTGTTTCTGACTTCCACCCATACTGATTCTGTAGACAAACCCTCCTCAGCATTCTCCCTTTCTGCAGCTGTGATACTACCCCTCATTAGTAATGCCACTCCTCCACCTTTTTTACCTCCCCTCTATTCCTTTTGAACC